>NC_070591.1:31764044-31769044 GCF_027409825.1 Scomber japonicus | reverse complement strand
AATTTGGGAGTGACCAATACGTTCTCTGTTCTTCATTGAAAACCCTGTATGTGTTGCTGCGAGTGTGAATACATCACAAGTTATCTCAATTATTATGATTTATAACATATTGCCAATAAAATAAAAGTAAATTGCTGTAGGGGAGTCCAGGGGGAAGCCCCTCCGAAGAAAATTATGATGCACTCTGAGAGCAAAAATATTTGTGCTTTAGTAATTCAACTGCTGGTTGTATATATATGACACCCACAGATCACAGGAAAGACATTTTACCAGTTAATAAATGTTCCAAACAAACCATCAAAGAAAAACAACAACTAATATATATATTAGTATGATATTTTAGCTCTGAAAGCAGAAGTGAGGAATAAAGTAGCAGCAGAACAGACTCTCTGAGAGTAGAGGAGAGCAACACGCTGAGAAGTGACATTAAACTATACTAGGGGGCTAACGTTAGCGTAAAGTTAGCTGATCCTCTCCTCTGCGGTGCAGAGCTGAACCCTCCATACAGCAGAGTCAGAGACAGCGGGGGGGGGTTTTTTGGTACCGAAATCCACTGTGGCCTACTGTTGCCCATCATCACTAGATAAGTGGATTTGATTGGTCTGCACTCATTCTTGCTGACTATATTGTTGCTGGTGAAGTTGACTGTTCAAGTCAGGTCAGAATGACTATCAGGCCACCGGAAAATTGTCCTGGTGCTCCCAGTGTGCAGTCCACCAGTGGATGTAATGTTTAGGCGGAGTGATACGCCTCACACTAAAGTCATGTATCAAGTTTGATGCCGGTGTCGCCATGGTGCTGGAGCAGAGATTAAAAGTACACAAGTTGCTCTGAATAAGCTGTTTCTTACCCACGACCCCAAATAGACTTAATTAAGGTGAAGCTAACCTACACCCAGCGTTACAGTACTTTTGTCCTCTGCCCAGTACAAGTACAAGTACAAGTAGTCCTCTGCCCCAGTACAATAACATTCACCTATTCATGAGATGACAGGAGCTACCAACACAGGGTGCTAACCTAATCATCAGAGTGAAACTAACTTCATTCACACATTGATACACTGTTGGTGCAGCCATCAGAAGCAATTTGGGGTTGAGTATCTTGCCCAAGGACACACTGACATGCGGACAGACAGAGCTGGGAATCGAACCACCGATCTTCTAATTAATTGATGACCATGCTTACATTTGCAAAGGTCCAGTTGATCCAGTCTAGTAAAATATTTTTTCCAAAACACATTATTACATTAATAAATACCCAAGAACAGCTCTTACACCATTTCTAATTAGCTGGCAGATGTCCTAATCTTCCATGTATTTTCCGTCCGTCATAACTCAAGTCAGCATGTAAACATGCAACATTAGCCACATCTTGGTACCAAAATGGAAACTGCACTCTGACCTACTGATTCACACCTAACTTGACCCAATAGGAGCCTCCATGTCCTGTCCACTCCCTACAATAATCAATGAGAGTCTGAGTTGAAAGGAAATGTCTGCCCCTCTTCTTTTGTGTACAGACTGAGTCAACTGGAACAGACAGTGTTGATGACTAGCAGTTTGTAAATGGACTGTACTTATACTCTAGTTCATAATGACTTCTAGTCACCACTCAAAGTGCTTTTACACTACGTTTCATACACACATTCATACACTGATGGCAGCGTCTACCACACAGGGTGACAGCCTGCTCATCAGAGGGAACTAACCATTCATATACATTCACACACCATTGACATAGCAACGGGACCAATTTTTGGGGTAAAGTATCTTGCCCAAGGACACATGGACTGGAGGAGCCGGGTATCAAACCGTCTCAACTGTCTCACAAAAGACAATGTCTTCTTTTACAGATTCTATTGATACACATGGTAAATAAACATACAAAATACAACATGTAAATCAAACTGATTTGTTGTTGTTGCTTTCACTTCTCTGTGTACTGGACATAGATATAAAGCTCATGTCAATCTTTTGGTCTTAAAAAGACATATCCATCTGTGATAATGATAGCATCCTTTCCATCCAGTTAGGCTTTGTTCAGACCAAGTACTGCATCACTAGCTCGCTCATTTATTTCACAGAAACCACTGTGTTGGCACAGGTTTCAGCTACAAGCAAACTCTTTGAACCTGGCTCAACATGTGTCACAAAGCAACCTGGTGTCATCACACAATGCTTTCAAACAGTTCAGTGCTGACACAGGAATGACTGTGTCCTTTATGTAGTGAAGGGAAAAGGTGTAGATGATGGACATAGGCTATGTAGCACATTTGTGGAGGACTTGAGTTGTTCTCAAAATATTAAATATCCACACAAAATACAAATCCTTGTCTCACACACTTGTCTAATAGTTTGAACCATAAGCCAGACTTCCATTCAGTCTGAGTGTCTCCACGTCTAGAGGAAGAGAAAGATGAGAAGGTGTTTGTGGAGGAGTAAATGTGCTGTCAGTCCTTCTAGCTGGACAGTGAGGGTCTCTGCTTTGCGGGTCTTCAGGGTTATCAGCCTTTTTCAGATATGAGCGACCGCCTCTGTCGCCACCCAGGGGTGATAGGCTCACCAACAGGGCGGAGCAGAGATAATGCTTCTGATTGACAGCCTGGTCTTCCCCTGTAGCCCCCCTCACCCCACTCCAAATCTCCCACACCCTCCAAGCGTCTCTGTCATGCTACAGGCCATTCCTCCATGGCTCTAGTGCTGGCTAAATAAGGGCTGGTGACCCATCAGAGGATGATGATTGAAAATATGACTCATCTGTTTGATGGAAGAAGAGGAGAAGTCATTCTGACCAAAGTACCACACCTCAGCTACCTGTGGGTCACACCACCATACAAGGCTTGAAGGTCAAGGTTGTCCAGGTCAGGAGTCATCCATTACACCATATATCATAATGTATCTTTTATTATATAGAATGCTTATTTAGTTAGTTTTTATCAAAACAAAACATTTAATAAATAACATTCAAATCAAATTAACTGTAATAGCAAACAATGTTTGCAGAAAACTAGATTAAGAAATTCAAGGCAAGGAACATCACAGTACACCAAATGAAGGTTAACTATAATTGAAACATTTAAATAACCTTTAACATTAACATTACATTTTTACCAGTACATAAGCATATATATACTTGGTTTTAGATTGTACTTTGGATTGTACTTTTTTTGGTCAAAATTATAGTGACCAAAATAATTAAATTATGGTAACACTATATTTTACAGGTCATTTAATTGTATACTAATTTCCTTGAAATTAGCCTAACAATTGTAATTAGCATGAATTTGAAGACATTTTTACAGAGACCATGGTACATTTTGGTCCAAATTATGAGAAACTTTCCACTAAGGGAGTCAAGCGGACCGAGACCACCTCTTTCTAGAGGTCTCGGTCCACTTGATTTAGTGCGCACCCGAGTGCGATTGATGCTTTCACACCAACAAAAACGAACCGAACTAAGAGCTTTTGGACTGTTTAGTGCGCACCAACTGCTGTTGGTGTGAAAGCGCCCTAAGTTGATTAAATTGGTAATTTTCTTACACTGACAAAAAATACTCAGTTTTCACATATCAGGATATTACATTGTTTCTTTAACACTGCCGTATTAAATTACATAACCCTTTCAAAGAAATGTCCTGGAATTATCAGTTACACTGCAGCTACTTAAAAACATATTTAAAAAAACGTAATATGCTAATGTTAGCACACAAAGTAAAGACTATAAACCAAGTATATTCTGTCAGTTAAAAAGTCTAATTTATTAAGAAATTCAGAAAAATACATATAAATAAAAGCCTATAATGATTGTGTATTTAACACTTTTCTTATCATTTGTGCCAAATGTCCTAACAAAATAATTCACAACTTGAAATCTGTATAAAATAAGTGTTACCCAACATAACCCAAGCTCTTATTTGTTGATCCCTTCTATATGAGCACAACTGTTCTCCTTACAAATGTTTTTTTATGGGATAATGCCAATATCAAGTACAGAAACATAATCCCATGTATAGACAATCATTAGCATTTGAACATTTTGCGTGTAAAACATCTAACTTTGGTAACCATGTGAAGATTTTGTAGAGAAATGTAGTATTCCTGTCTACCAAAGTGAACACAGTACTGAAATGTATGCAGTGCCATCTGGCATTATATGCTCATCACATTGTTTATCACATATATTCCTAACAATGACAAATACTTTAAAAATATAAAAATATATTTTGGCAAGGAATCTTTACAAACATGATTTGTTATTAATAGTCAACAATCCTAATTTCTCCAGCAATGAATACAAAGTTATTAATATGCTCATTATAGTAGCCAAATTTTACATTCAAAAACTGAAAATCTTGAAGAAGTTACCATCCTATATTACATTTAAGCAAACTGATCTTCAGATGTTTCATACACAGTCCAGACATGTATTAAGTTGATCTTGTTTAAACACACACTTAGACCAGTCATCAGCAAGCAGCCTGTCAGCACGCTGAACGTTTGCAGGTTCACCTGGAGTGCCACGGTGAAGCTGCCTATTGAGCCTCGTCCCGGCCGTCATGAGCCCCGCTCCCTGCAGCTCCAGTCCTGCAGGTACTGTGCAGTGCTGTGATCCAGCTCTAACCCCCAGAGCAGCGTATGGTAAAGCCATCAGGGCCAGTGTCCCTTTGAAGAGGGGGACCGAGAGAAACACAACAGCTCTGAACACGATGCCGTCTCCCTTTTCAACCAGCCCTTTTTTTCCTCTTTGCAAAAATTCCTGCAAGACCCCGTACTACCCTCTGCTTTTTCAATTTATTTCCCCTCTTGCTCACCACCTGATCTCCCAGACTTTCACTCATTCCATTTAACCCTAAACTCTCTCTTGGTTTTGTGCTCACTTTCTCTCAGTTTCTCTCTACATTCACACTGAAACTCAAAGTATCCCAATTCTGACTTTTTCCCTCACCACGGACATAGATAATCTGTTTTCTGACTGCAATACTCTGCATGGAGTCAAACTTT
>NC_070591.1:31701544-31761544 GCF_027409825.1 Scomber japonicus | reverse complement strand
GATGTATGGTTATGTGTCACCAACATCTAAAAGTTTATTTCAGGTTAATCACGCTACCACGGTGACATAAACATATAAACAGACTAGTCTACAAAACATGACAATATATTTCTCAGGGGGAAAAGAGCAGTGTGGAGTGAAAGATAAAAGTTTTGCCAGGTAGCATTATGTTCTGCCAGTCTTCATTCAGCCAATTCAACTACTACTACATCATCTACTGCATTTGGAGTTTTTTCTCATCAGCATCAAGGTTGTAAGGACAGAGGGCATTGTGCTGATAGTAAACCTATATGAATAAAACTGACCTGATGTGACTTAAAAGGAAAACAAGCTTATTGTCAGTTGGACAACCAGATCATTTGTGGGCAAAGAGGTAGCACAGATTATGGCGAGTGAGCATGATTTTTTATTTTTAGACACCCAGAGACAATGTGCTGAATGGAGAGTCGCTGAAATGGCCTGTTTCTGGGGTTTGTTCAAATGTAACAATGGGACAATGTCACTGAAAAGACTTCTCAACATATCAACACTTCACAGGAACAACTCTAGGCAGCTGAGCGCTCACAATGATGAAGATGCTCTGCAGATTCCTCTCCTGAGCCTGCAGTGTTCAACACATCCAGGTGTCAGAACAGTTCTTACCTTTGCAGAGAAGGCAAACAGGCCAGTGGCTGTTGCTGAAGCTGGAGCCATTGCACTGGGTTTAAGTGCTCATATGGAATGGGTATTACTAGCATGTGTTCCTTCAAGGAGGGTATATTTGGTCAAACCCAGCGGGGCAATCAAAGACACCCTGGATATGAGACTGGAAATGTCTGTAAGTTCATAGATGCCAGTCTTGCTCTCTCTCTCTCTCTCTCTCTCTCTCTCTCTCTCTCTCTCTCTCTCTCTCTCTCTCTCTCTCTCTCTCTCTCTCTCTACCTCCAGATGGATAAGGAGTTGAAGGCACACACCACCTAATGACTGGGGTCTGAGGAAGTGACTGGAGGAGCAGCCATGACTTCTGTTGAGCAGAAGACCAGAACCCTCATGAACATAATTCATTTCATTTTTCTTTCTTATCATAGTCATATCATAGTTACAGTGGCAGATGACACACAATGTTGTTCCCGGACATTCTCCTGGGTCACCTCACTTCTAGACATTCCTTTAATACAAAGACATCCAGGATTTGCTAAACTTGAAAATCAAACACTAGCCTTGTTTCAGTTTCATCTACTTTGTGAAATGGCAGACACTGTAACAATGGGTCTCTTTCAAGAAGCATTCATACGAGCAGATTTGTTCTTAAAATGCAGATACAAGTGATTTAAGAATATACGTGGCATGTGGAGTACATCTGGGAGTGCATCAGGGAGTACAGAGGGAAGTGATGTGCTTCTCAGGGGATTATTCTAGTCCTGTAGGTCCTGTAAAGGTAATGTCCATCTCAACTTAAAGGATAAGTTTTTACAACCTGGACCTTATTTCTAGCATAAAATACGACCATTTATTCACCCAGACAACTTTGGTGTCTTTTGGAGTCGTTCGGACGAAATTAGCTCCAGTGGAGTGCCGTGTATATCTGCATAATGCAAGTACACGGGGCACCGAAGCGCAGCCTCTATATATATATATATAATTATCCTTTAAAGGTCGACAGCCGCAACAGTGATGTAGACCTACGTCCAGTGAAAGTGCTCGTTTTCACCTCAGATTCATGTTTTAAGTGTCTGGCAGTGAAAAGTAAACACAGGAACTAGCCACCTGTAGCAGTATTAGATAACTTTTTAGTTTCCTTACAGTCTAAAGTCAGAATTTGTAGGTGACTTACATACTATAGTTCCTCAGTTATGTGTTGAAATCATATTTTTTATGTATTATACCAGCCAGCCTCACACTTACAGTCTCCAGGATGACAGTGTTGATGAACACAATAAACCCATGTGTAGTAGTTACATAGCTGGGATTACTCTCATCCATGGACATCGCTAGATTTTCTGAGTCTGGCAGCAACAGGTCTGACCCTGCACAAAAAGGTTTTTCTTCTTCATTTGTCAGGAGAGCAGTGACAACAGGACCAGCAGCAGTTTCTCTGCGGTAACGTTACTGTACGTTGTCTTTCTGCTCCCATTCTTTGTTTTCCCCTTTCAGTTTTATCTCCTCTTAGTAATATAAATATTACAGTTTTTTTTAGATTTGAAGCTTTATTGTCATTTTGATGACATTTTGATCGCACCCCCTGAGTAAAAAACAAATACAAATAAACATTCCCAAAACAACAAACGAAATAAATACCAACTCAAAGTGCAATAAACACTTTAATTGAGGGAAAAGGCACGTAGTATATTACACAAAGTGTAAACAGTCCAGTGTGTGTGATGAGCAGTTTAACAATTTATCAACTTGTGGGAATAAGCTGTCTTGTTGTTTGTGTGTGTGTGTGTGTGTGTGTGTGTGTGTAGTTTCCTGTATTGCCTACCAGGGGGGAGCCTGTAGAGGAAGTGGTGTTCAGGGTGTGACAGGTCAGAGACGATGATGTCCTGCTCCTCCTGATAAATGTCCTCAATAGCCAGAAACTGAGTCCCAGTAATGCTCTGGGCTCCTTACTGACCTGTTGCAGAGCCTTCTGGTCCTTCTTGGTGGAACTAACAAACCACACTGTGATGCAGTATGTTAAGATGCTCTCCACAGTACATCTGTAGAAGTTTACCAGAAAAAGAGTCCCTGTTCATCCTTCCTATTGACAGTGGAAGTTTGGATGGATCAGGAGAGCTCGTCTGTAATGTAAACTCCTAGAACTTTGAAACTGGACATTGTCTGCACTGCTTCACCTTCAATGAACATTGAGCTGGAGTGTGTTCTCTTTGTCTTCTGAAAGTCCACTACAATCTCTCATCTTTTTGTTGGTGAGAATGAGATTGTTGACTGAACACCAGGCTGTCAGGTTTTGCATCTCATCACCATCACCGTGATCATTCAAAGTGAAATGACTCACAATCATCTTGCACTTAGTTTTTTTTTGTTTCCTTACAGTCTAACCGAAAGCCAACAAACCACCAAACAAAAATAAATATTGGCATGGTTCAGTTAGGAAGCTACACTGGATGTAATTCCCTAATGCAGTTAGCCATAATGCTGCTACATGTGACTATTTCCTGTTTTGACAATCTGACTCTGTGTGTTGGGGGAAAAAACAGGCACACTTACTGGATGTACTTTTGGTGGGAATCATTTGCCCCCAATGATTATATAGCAGCCAGAACAATTTCAAATATTTTGTCCCCATTAGTCACTTAGAAGAGATGGAGGGAGAACAGAGGGAGGAGGAAGAGCAGGAGGGGGGGGGGGGGTTGCAGATGGCTGCATATCGGTGTGGGAGTAGAGAGAGGATGTAACCAAGGTAGAGAATGAAAAAGAGGGAAGAAAAGACCTTTCAGACGGGCGCGTCATTACTTTAAATGTGATGGCAATATAAGTCAGCCAAATCTTAAAAAAATCCTTTTAGAATTACACATAGAAACTGGCCAATATTTTGTAAGTGTCAGTGACTGTTGTAGGGCTTTGACTAAATTGTCCAATCAATAGGGCCATCAGATCAAAAAGCACTTGTATGTGAGGGTCTGGAGTGCATTTGTATATTTTTTTATTTTTAAAGAACTTCCTTGTATCATTTAATTTCACTGCAGTATGGAAATCAGCGTTCAGAGATCTAAAGAATGTGTTTTGTAACTTGCGTCTTACAGAAACAGGAGCAGTCCAATGATCAGACAGATTGGAAACAAGCCAGTTTATCCAGATGATCTGAACCACCGTACTTGGAGGTCAAACTGAATGTGAATGAGCCTGAAATTCCCCTTATAATCTCTCAAGTACAGTAAATGCAATAGGAGCAGTTATTGGGTCTGTATGTTTGATGGGCCATAATAATAATAATAATTATTCACCTTCATTTTATTCAAGATAAGTTTGACTAACCTGTCTGATCTCCTGGCAGCTCCTGTTTCTTCACCCTGCTCTTAAGACCCATGTTGTAATACATTATAATTATCCTGTTCTGTAAATTCATTATAGACATCATGCCAGATTTTATTGTTGTCAGTTAGCGTTGCAGAGTAATGCAGCGCATACCATTTCATTTATGCATTACCACATAAACATAGAACTTTGAAGCAGTAAAAGCAGTGATGCATGACATAACTTAAGTATGTAAATATAAAGTATGTATATACCATACTGAAATTATATGATAATAGAAAAATAGAAAAAAACTGCTAATGTAAAATACAAATGGTTGGTGACAATTTTAGGAAAAATGCATTCAGCTTCCCTTAACGTGTCCTGTTTTAGGGTCCAAATTCTGATTAGAGACATGTCTGACAAGAGTATAGAAGGAAAAACTAAAAATATTGTATATAGCCTGTGCTCTTTTTTTAACAAGGGTGGTCAATTATAAAATTTATTTTGTATTTATTTACAGTGTTGTGTTATGTTTTTCATAACTCAACACTGAAGGCCTTGTCACAAGTGGAGAAAAGAGAGAGGAGAGGGAGAATAGGAGTTGAGGGGGAAGGGTGTTTGCCCCCTGCAGGGCTGCTGATGGATGCAGGGCTCCTGGGGTTAAGGGGAGGGCAGCCAGGCCCTGAGCCAGGGTACAGAGTGGCAGCTACCTGCCGCTCATCACATGCACACACACACACACACACACACATACACACACACACACACACACACACACACACACACACACACACACACACACACACAGTCCAGTAGCTTTCATTACAGTTTTTAGTCTAGCACCACCACTTTTACTCACATCATCTAACACACTCTGACCCACTTTATGTCTCACATTGGGGTGATAAGTTTAACTGGTACCCCTCACACTCTATCTCCCTCACACACACACACACACACACACACACACACACACACACACACACACACACATACAGGGCAGATGATGCTAATGGGAGGGAGGGAAGGAAACAGAAACATGAAGCCTGTCAGTGAAGAAGATAACAGATGAAGAGACTTCAGCATGCCACACATACAGAAGAGCTCCATTCACAACCCTGCGCTGTCCTGCATACTGTCTGTCTTAATACATCATTAAGGACACCGGGGCCCACACCTAACTATCTCCTCTGGAGCGCCCACTGGTGGCTCAATTCTATATGACAGGCATACAGTGAAATCATGTTCTCTGATGGTTGTGAGCTGCTTGAGAATTCAAGTGGGATGTAATGATGCGCAAGGATGTCTTCTAACAGTCACTTTTAAGAAAGTGCACCTCTCAGATGGTTGAGTAGTCTGAAGTCGCTTTACACTACAGACAGAGCAGAGTTCTGTTCTCAATGGGCCACTTGAAGTCTTTACCTGCTAATTTAATGACTCCTAAAAAGGTGTTTATTTACCAGACTGAGTTTCTGTGCTCTTGTTGCAGCCGATACTGAGAGAGCACGCAGTCTAATTAATTGTCAAATCAATCAATAAAGTCTAACTGATAATGGTCACGTTTAATGGTTGTTCATTAATAAAAGGGTGTGGTTTGCAGATAATTATGTGGTTTGTGTGTAAATAAAAAAAAATGGCCTGGTTAATGTCATTGACCAGGCTGCGAGGTGTGAATGTGCAGTCCTTCTGCTGTCTGATTGTTATTAATGAATTGAATTGTTCTAAGTTTTCCAGAGTTTAATTTATTGCTTTGAGTTTGAAGTCATGAATAAGTCTTTAAAAGTATGTTTGTCAATTAAACCTTTAAGGCGAGAAGAGGCTTCTCTCTTTATCAAATGAAGGGAGGAGGCATTTTAAAAACGCTAATCGCCTGTAATCCTTTTAATATGTCTCACACTTTGCTCTGTCAATACACAAAGCCGAGAAGCTCCAAAACTGGAAACACGCGAGCCTTGCTGAACAGGGAGGAGAGGAGAGGAGAGGAGAGGGTCTGTGGGGTCATCAAGTTACCGATGATTTATCATAACATAATTAATGCACTCACTGTTATGTCCATGATGAGAGGGTTAGGGTAATATTTGATTTGAGTGTAAGCTGTTCCAGCCAGGCTCATCCTCGCCTATTTCTCCCCCTGTCAAGTGTGAACCGCTCCTCAGGTAAAGAGATGTTTTGACTCAAAGGGGGAGGGAAGGGAGAGTGGGGGCTGTCTGCTTTTGTTCTGCAGAAAAAGGGGGCTTGTTCTTAGTAGATCAGCCTGCCATTTTAACCGGGGGTGTGTGAGCGGAGAGTGAGAGGCTTGACAGCGGTGTGGGATGGGAGCAGAGAGTGCAGTGAAAGAGCGTCCTGCCTGCAGTCCTGCCACAGCCGAGCATCGAGCCACTCCGAGAGCACTGAGGAGCCAGAGCCAAGCCGAGTCTCATCTGCAAAGGATCACACACCTGAAGGCCGCGGAGGACCACAGGGATTACAAACCAGACGGAATAAGTCTGACAGCCCGGATGATTTTCTCCTTGCATCAGGGTTTTATCTTCTTTGTAAAAAATAAGGATTTCAATCCTACAGCGCTTTTCTTATAACTTCAACGTTCTGCTCCGCTTCTGCAAGTGCACTTAAACTTTGTGTAGCCAGCTGGCAGAACCAGACGCTCTTTATTGTAATCAGCCGTGATCATTCATCACTGTTATTCAGTTTTTTCAGCGGAGCAGGAGCTTGCCTGTGATGGACATTGATTTGGTAAAAGAATGAGTCCACTGTGCGTTGATGAGCCTCTCTACCAGCACCTCTGACCTTTTTGTGGATTTCACTGAAATCTTTTGGACTTGATCGTTTTTATTTCCAACGAAATCAATTGGAGTTCGCAGCTCTGAAAGGATCCTGGTCAGAATTTATCTACTGGAAGCTGGCTCTTCACCTCCATCCACCATGAGACCCATCCCATCCAGACTCAGCTATCTGTGAGTGCCTTTCCTCACATCCACTCTTTACTCTGTTAATACTTCTAAACGCAGCTTTGAATGAAGTGACTTAACGCATGTTTTTCTTCTTCTTTGCAGGTTTCTACATTTATTTGCATTTTGCTATTATGCTCAGGTACGTCACTGCTTTTATTATTTTTTATATAAATATAAATGTTTTTTTAATATATATATTGTGGACATTATAATATGATAAGGTTCAAAAATCTCTAAAACTAATGGCAGCCAAGCTTGTGATGCATAACGCACTAACAGAGCAGTAAAGGTGAGGAATCATCAGAACATTATGTGATACAACAATATCGGATGGCTCCCACGGCGCGGCGGGCAACGGGGCGCGCGGCCTGCTGGCAGGTTGCTGATGAACAGACCGGCACCTGGCACAGGACACGCGAGCACAAGCGTGGGCATCAGCGCACGGGGATATGCTTGCGAATCTTGTGAAAAATTTCGTGGGGTTGAAAATGAAGGAGGGCCAATGTTTCCATCAGCAGCAGCAGTCATTCCATCACAGTTAGGGTTAGTGTGAGGTTAAAGTCAGCGACTACTAGAGACTGAGAAGTTGAGCAGTCATTCCGTTTGTGATTTTGTTTGGTCTTTTTTTTTGTCTGTCTGTGTGCTGTGGCGCGCATTCTCCTGTCAACACAACCTATAATCACACCGTGCGTCTTTTTTGGAAGCTGTTAATTTTGTTTGGCATCAGTTCTCCTGGAACTTGTTACACTTGTCACTCGGGAAAAAACAACAACAAGCTGTTATTGCGTTATGATACATTTTCCCTCTGTGATTAAGATTTCCTACAGTAACCCAAACGCACCCTCAGTATTTTAGTCAAGATTTGACTTTTCATCTCTCTTTTGTGCAAATTAATGCCAGTTAAAATAAGAATAATAATAATTAAAAAAAAGATAAATGTACACATACTGATTGTGATGACATCTAATTTCTGACAGGTAACCAATCAGTCCCCGCCTAATTTCACGCAGCATGTAAGCGAGCAGAGCAAAGTGACAGACCTCAAGAGCCGCAGGTTGATCCGGATCTACCAGCTGTACAGCCGGACCAGCGGCAAGCACGTGCAGGTCCTGCCCAACAAGAAGATCAACGCCATGGCCGACGATGGAGATGTGCACGGTAAGGCCCCGCAATTCACTACACACAATACAAATGATATATTTTAATATCAATCATACCGTCAATTTGATGTGTTTTTGCATCGTTAAAAAAACAGATTTAAACAGTTTTGGTTAGATTTTGGCTCCAATAAACGAATAATCTCGATATATTTAGTTTTATGTACATTATCCATTTATGCTCATTGAGCGAAAGGAACATTTTCACTCTGCGTACTTCAAAGTCTCTTAACGCATGTACATTTCAGGGTTTTGAATTTAATTTCATGCACTTCTCCATGCAATTATTTTAAAATATGTCGCTATTACATAATAGTCTCGCTGTCCTGCAATATTTAAATATGATTTTTTAACGTATTGCTTTTTTATTAATCTCTTCTAGAATTAATTTTCTACTGTGAGCGAACATTTTCAATGCAGCTTTTTAAGATGGCTCAAGACCATTATTATGTCATTTGAATAGTGAAATAATGGCTGTATATCCTGAAGCAATTTAAACTTAAAACCTGTATATAAAACAAGTGAGGATCATTACTAATGCTGAATTTCTTAATTATTCATTCAGTGATATGAGAATTCTGCCTTGTTTCAAGATGCTGTAATTCCCTAAATGAGGAAAAACTTGGTTGAATCATAGAGAAGGTCATTCTTTGCACCATTTGTGATCCTAGTCACTACTGATGTGTGTGTGTGGATGTGTTGGGGGGGGGGGGAGCTTGCAGCTTCAGCTCAGAGTAACTACCCACTGGATTGTAGATGGTGCTGGAGATGATCCTCTAGAGATCCTGAAAGTCTGGAAGAGACATTAGAAGTCATCTAACTTCTACCTCCTGAACATTTCCTGCATAGCTCCAACCCCCCACCCCCCACCACCCCACTCCATCCAGCTTTAGAAGCTAAACCGGCGTTGTTGAGCTTTGCAGTCACGCTGGCGTACAGTTTCTGTTTTATTTAGAGTAGATTCAATTTCATAAAGAGCATTAAGTCTTTCAATAAAATGTGTATTATCACAGTGTGTTTGCTGCTGCACAGGCATGGAGCACACATGTAGCTCACGTAATCTTGTGCATGTGTGTGGCCATGAGCTATTCAGGTCACCTCAAGTCATATAAGAGAGAGAAAGTGTCAGAGTGGTAATGGGTGTGTGTGTGTGTGTGTCCCACGTCTTTCTTTAACTCAGACTTTGCCATTATAACTGCTGGTCACATCTCTAACTGTGTGGCCGATGCCATGGAACCATTTTAATGAGACAATGTGGATTCAAATAGAATTCATATATGCTCATCTAGCTATTTGATTTCAGTGTTCTTGATCAATATCTGTGAGAATGTGGAATTGCTGCAATGCTGATTCAAAGACATGGTGTGCAGCAGACTGGACAGAACCTGTACAAACACATTATCTGTCATTCTGCAAATTCACTCACATTTATAAATCCAGACTACTTTTTTTATCTTGTTGAAAAGCACCACAAAAATGCAACTGTCCATATTTCCTGTGTCTTTCAGTACTTCTTGGGATATAGAGATAAATGTGGAGCTTTATGTGTGAGGGCAATGCAGATTTATTTGAAAAGGAATTCTTGATGGGCCTGCCAGGGTCGCCTCTTTAGCTTTCAAAGAATTGCGAGACACGTGGTTTTATCATTTTGCAAGAATTTTAGCTTGCATAAATCCCCAAGAATGGTCCCACAGGTTTCAGTGTGAGTGTGTGTGTGTGTGTGCATGCATTTGTGTGTGTGGGTGCGTGTGTGTGTGTGTATGTGAGAGAGAGAGAGAAAGGGAGAGTGAGACAGAGAGAGAGAGGATTGAGACTATGCATGTTTGAGAACACACTCAAAGATTTTTCCAAGTGTTGTCAATGTTTTTATGTCCGTGCACACATGCATGCACACTGTTAAGTCATTCATTCAATGTTTAAAAAATATTTCAGCAAAAAAGCCACCTCATGCTGAACATGTTACCACCCTCACAGTGCTTCTATCAGACCTAGTTGTTAATTAAGCTCTTTCTCTATTTATTTTCTTTAGCTAAACTCATTGTGGAAACCGACACATTTGGGAGTCGAGTACGCATCAAGGGAGCTGAGACCGGCTTCTACATCTGCATGAACAAGAGGGGGAAGCTCATCGGCAAGGTGAGGTGAAACTCTGAGCTCAACCAGCAGAAGTTGAAGCAAAAGGTTGGCTAACTTATTGTAGCTGAGGTCAAAATGTCAACGGTTGTAGCAGCACAGTTAGAGAAGGATTTAGGGTTTGTCTCCTAGATTTGTGTGGTGTAAAGGAAAACTCTGAGGCTAATTGTTAACAGCAGAAGTTCAATTGTTGAGATCAAAATCAGCCATTTGTCCGTTTGCTTGTCTTTAGACTACATTTTGTGAAAAGTTGTAGAAGCTCTAAAGCTAAATCATCTGTTAAGGCCAGCTAATATTTACAGTAAATATATTAAATGACAATGTTATTTTGAATGACCTGGGACTACATTCACTTGTGTCTATAGGACTAAAATGTGTGTGATGATAATAGACTGTGTGCATCCTAATATCACTGCACAGCAGATCATTAGCCCACATGACTATTCTACATTTATCTTATTGACAACAAATTCAACAAAAGAGTAAAACCAATAATGAATTAATCCTACTGCTAAGTGTTCCATGTAAAGCCTAATATATCTCATTCTGCTTCAGAAAATAGTCCCCAACAAAATGCACAATTTCTTTATGTTTGAATAAGGTTTGGAAAAAAACTACAGTGACCAGTGTTTAGAAAACTATTTTTTATTTTTGTGTCTTTCAGTTGGATTTGTTGTTAATAAGAATTAGGCCAGATCTGTAAAATCTAGTTTCAGGTCATAGTAGTATCCTACTATTATTCTTAATGTTTAACATGTGGTACTGGTTTAACTTTTTGTGTGTGATTTCGGTGTTGTCATGACTTCAGGATGACCAGCTACATCATTTCAGTTTTGTTTGATGCTTCTATGATCAGATTGTTTAGACGATATAATGGAGGCTGATGATGACTGAATGGCAGCTAGTCTTGCATGATGTTTGTATTATAGCCTTTAAACTGGTGTGTTTTCTTATGTGAGTGTGTAGGTGTGTGTTTCAGGCTGAGGTTATCTCAGTGCCCCTCTCTTACTGTGACGGCTAATAAACAGAGCTGCCAGCCTCCCTGCACACTGCACCCCCCATCCCCGCACACACACACACACACACACACACACACACACACACACACACTCCCCCGCTCACCCAGCACCCTGCCATGCACACCATCTGCCCCGAGCTACCGGCCCAGTCACAGCCTGCCCCAGCCACAGTGTGTGTGTGTGTGTGTGTGTGTGTGTGTGCGTGCGTGCGTGCGTGCGTGCGTGTGTCACACACACACACACACACACGTGTGTGAAGAGAGAAGGAATAAACAGAGTGTGTCTTTTGGATATGTGTGTGCACATGGGTGCATCATGACTATTTTTATCACATTATTTTGTCCGAAAAGGTGGGAGCTTATTACAGTAGCCTAGCACTGTGTGCCCATGTCCAGTAGATGCTGTTTCAGCTGACCTCACTGTACATTTTATTACTAATATTAATTATGGATTACTGATTAATTGTATAATGTTGATGGTACTTGATGATATCACCAAGTAAAGATTACAGTTCTCTTAAAGTCATCAAGTTGATCTGTTGAGGCCTTAATTGAACACAGCAGAGAGCTGCTAAGAAGTATTTAAGGATGTATCGATTGATGTAGAGGTCCTGGATGGTCACATTTAACCACATAACATGTTATTTAACCACATATGCAACACAAACCAGGAGTGAAAGTGACGCTCGGTGGCTGATTAAGGCTTTATGGCTAGAACCTCCGTCCTGCAGCTACTGACCCACGAGGGCTGCTGGATGTTTGTTGAAGGGGGAGAAGAGTCATCGCTTACTGTCATCCCCCTCTCTCTGATCTGTAATGACTGTAGCATATGCTGCATGTACAGTATGAGGGGAGGGCTGTGTGTGTGTGTGTGTGTGTGTGTGTGACTGAGTGAGAGAGAGAGAGAGAGAGAGAGAGAGAGAGAGAGAATATGCATGTGTGCGTGTGTACATGCAGGGGACAGGCTGCACAGGGAAGCCTTTATACATATGATATTTCATCCATCTGTAAATCTTCATTGAGTTGTCCTCTGTGAACATTCCAACTGACTGTTTTTCTGTGTTTGCTTCTGTAGAAAAACGGACAAGGCAGAGACTGTATCTTCACTGAGATTGTACTAGAGAACAACTACACTGCATTGAGGAATGCTCGCTACGAGGGCTGGTACATGGCCTTCACCCGCCGGGGGCGACCGAGGAAAGGCTCACAGACACGCCAGCACCAACGCGAGGTCCATTTCATGAAGAGGCTGCCGAAGGGCCAGCAGCCTGCCCATCCAAGCCACCACCGGCCTTTTGACTTCATCCAATACCCCTTCAGTCAAAGGACTAAACGTACACGATACTCTTCAGAGCGCTGAGGAGGAGGAAGATAGCAAGGAGAGAGAGAGAAAGAGGAGAAACCGACAGACTGAATTATCAGGAGCTGAAACATTCCTCTGCTCTCCAAAAAAACACACCTCGAGACATTTTTATACTGTGCGTTACTATATCTTAATGTGTAGCTTGTTTTCTATTTTTCTCAAAGTTAAAAAAACTGTAAATAGAAAAAAACATGAGAAATCTATTTTTGTACTTCAGACTTTTAGTACTGACTTATGTAAAAAAAAAAGCAAGAGAAAAGTTTGTTTTTAGATGCTCATAACTCATTGACTTATCGGGGACATCTTAGTAGAGTGCGTTGTATTGTTTTTTTATGTCATTGTGAACAGCGGAGTCATTTTTTGGACTCTTGCCTGCTGCTCAAGGAGACTTGAAGGGCCCCGATTGACCACACTGCCAGGGAATGCTGCGTTCAGAGACACAAACTGTCACACACTGTGTTGGAGAGCACTGGGGTTCAGTAAACGTTGCATAAACACATGGTGGTAACACTGCAGGGTTTAGCCTCTTGCTAGATGCTGCATCATTCTGTGTCACACAGTTAAAGCAAACAACTGTAGGAGTGTCTGATGGAGCAATGGGGCAGCTACATTTGATAATTACAGGTTTCCTGTTCTGACTGTAAAATTGATGTGTAGAAAATACATAGAAGTGTAAGAACCCCTAAACAAACCTACTACCCCTCACCCTCTTGTGTTCTTGTTGCCCCTTGTATGTCTTTTTTTATACATATATAAATATATTTTTATTTGAGGATGTGTAAAATAAATTTAAGGATGGAATATTTATTTAAAATGTGTAATAAATGTACATTAGAATACTGATATTAAACTCTTGTTTGGTACATGCTTGCTTTGGACTGCTTTACTGACCGCCATTATTATTGATACTTTCATACTTAGTTAAGCTTAGTGTTAATATGAATGTATTTGTGGTCTTTTAAGATATCCTTTTGAGATCCACTGATAGTGGCTCCTGGGTTGATTATGAAGCTTTACTGGTAATGTTTTTTTTAACTTGGCCATTTGTTCATTAGAGGTAATCTATAAACTTTTCAAATAAACAGTCAACATTCTGGGAAATTCTGGGAAACATACAAATCAACAATGTATAGAAATTGTATTAAGCTCTGAGCTCTGGTTAGCCTAGATAAGCATTAAGACTGGATGCAGATAGGAACAGCCAGTCTAGCTCCATCTGAAGTTCAATAATACACACTGACTGTTTAAATTAGGGCTGTCAGCGTTAATGCGTTAATCGCGATTAGATTAATGCAATCCATAACGCGTTTATTTTTTTTAATCGCATTTTAATTTTGCAAGCATTTTTGTCCCTTCTACTCACCCGTAGACAGCTCCTCTAGCTGTAGCGCTATGCTTTGAAGTGGCCTCCTGCAGTAAACCTACCGCGGTGATGGAAAGTAAGAGAGCTACTGGACTTTTGAACGGCTTGTTTAACTTTAAAAAACTTCCAGACGGTTCAGTTGACAAGTCAAAAGTAAAATGCAACCTGTGTCAAACGGAGTTTAACTACCACCGGAGTACGTCGAGTTTGAGTTAGCACCTCCACGCTAAACACCCAGGTGCAGCCAAGCGAGCCTCAGCTCCACCAAAGTACCATTTTGGAGTGTGGGAGTCGCAGCAGAGCCGTGATTCCCAGTTAAGACACTCTGGTAAGAAATGCTTTACATTATGGGCTTAAAACTGCCTTGAAATGTAAAATAACAGGATTTTAAACATGCAATTCAAAATGCGATTAATCACGATTAACTATGGAAATGCCGTGATTAATCTCGATTAACTATGGAAATTCTGCGATTAATCTCGATTAAAAAATTAATCGTTTGACAGCCCTAGTTCAAATGTAAATATGTCAATGTGTGGTTTTAGAAGGAGGTAATAGCCAAAGCTTTTTGCATCCTCATGGGATATTTCAACAAGTGCTTCAAAAGAACATATATTTACGTTCAAGTGACAGCGCCATCTAGTGGCCACAGTGATGGAAGCAAAGGTAATTATAGAGCAGGGGCTATTCAAATACAAGTCATAAGTATTTTAGTACAAAAACTACAGAGCTCTGTATTAAATTGTTGGATGCCTGTTGAGTATGTAGATCAACAGTTTGGGAGGTAACTCATTACAGAAAGACAATTACGTTTTTCAGTAACAATTAGTTTGAAGGTTACATTCTGAAGTAATCATATTAGTCACTAATTCCAGTAACACTATGTTATTTTTACACTTGGGGGGGCAGCGTCTTAGTTTCGGTCTGGATTTTTGAAGTGTTGTATAGTTACTGAGGCTACGCTAACGCTAGCTGCAGGTTGGTACATGAATCCTTCTGAATTGTTTCCTGCTTGCTTGTTAAACCACAGACATCTCATTTTCAATTTCTACATATGATAAATACAAAAGACATAGTGTGTGGTTGTGGAGGATTCTGAAACTTTGATGGAGCCAGTGGCTGAGTAAGGCTGTATTCAGACCAGTCTGTGCAAAAACACCAGTTCTCCCATTCATTTGAATGGGGCAATGCGTTTAGGTTGCATGTGGCACTGCACCAGCCAGCAGCAAGAAAGTTTATCCAAAATCAACTTCTCAATTAACCACATGTCACACGGTGGCCAATCACAGCTTGTGATCAGACTGATCAGAGCTGTAAAACCCTGCCATGAAGGAGGACAGAGATGTTAGGCTGGGGGGAGGACAATTCTCTTCATTTGATAATGTTAAGTTAGACTTTGCTGTCGGCTTCCCAACTCATTTTAAGAAGAGAGAGAGCTGAGAGCAAATCAGTACGACATTATTTTTGGATTATTTCACAGTGGTTTATTTCTAGAGCAGAAACACCCCCACACCTCCATACAACTCTGCAGCAGTGCACAGCACCGCCTAATTTGGTCTGAATAGGACCTCATCACAGTAAAGAGCAATGTTATTTTTGCTGCTGAGTAAATTACTTCTACAGTCAGTATTATGTAATTAGTAATTGATTGCAATTGCAATTTTTAAGTAACTTGCCCAACACTGTAGAGCAACAAAGTCTTTGTGAGGTTAACAGCACAACCTTAACATTACCTAAACATGCAGACTGCTGTTCATTTCTTGTTTCTAGCTGTGATTTTAATTTAAAGCATCACCACAATTATCCCCTAACCTTAACAACATGGTTGCTTTTGTTTGTTGTTGACAAAGGTCCACTACCAAACTAATGAATTAGTACTTAGTACCAAACCACAATGTTACATAAACCTAACCAAATTTTAACAACAGCCTTGTCACATACTAGTTTTTCCAACAGTGATTTGGAATTGTTTTGAAGGCAGAGACAGTTGATGTGGTCCTGCTGATAGGTCTGTCAGAGCAGAAACATGTCAGTGTGTTGTTCTAGAGTACATGGACTAACATTGTATTGTGTTGTTTATTCAGAGGAACTGATCCTCCCAGCATTTCTGTGCAGTCTCTGGTCAGAGCGTGGGTTTCCATATTCAGTTGGTGAGCAAAGCTTCTGGGTTTTTTCTACTGGCACAATGGTACCAAACCTGGAAACCCAGACTGTTGTTTGCCAGAGGAGTTCCACCAAGTAACTACCCCCAAAATGTCAATTACATGTTATTTCTACCTGTCTGTTTGTATGTAGGTTAAACAAGCTAAGCTAGGCTAGGCTAACTACATCCTGATCATTTCTGTGCACCGTAGTTTTTATAACTTTGACACTGTGACCTATTAGTCCATTTTTAGGGCATATTATACATTTGTTTCAATATCTATCTTTGAGCAACATTTTTGTGAGAACCATTGGCAACTGAGCTACCTGCTATATAATACAACATGCAATGGAGGCTCAACTGCCACCAAGTCAACAGTGCATTAGTAGACTTCTTTGTAGATTTTGTTACTGTGAGCTTGTTTGTCAGTTGTATGTGGCTAGCTATCCATCACTGTCTTTAATGTTGTTTCCTACAATAGAACACTGCAGTACATTTTTGGAATTAAATTCTTCACAGGTCCAAATAATGTGTATCTGTGTTATTGCACCTAAAAATTACAACCACATAAAAAACACTGGTTTAATGATGTTGCTCTTCAAATTAGATTTAAGCCTGACTTGGGCACTATCTCATCTGCCTCTCTGGAAATAGGTTCATCCAAATTAAAAGAATATTTTTTCGCTTATTCATGGCAACCATCCATGCAGGTAGTTTGAGGTTTCTGCTTCTGTCTCCACCATACAGTGGAATTTACTTTATGGTGCTAGTGGAATTGAAAATGTACATTTCTTGCATACATTATATGGAACTTTGACCCTCTAATTAACATTATGGATCTCAAAATAAAAAATTGAGAGTCTATGGAAGGTTAAGAGATAAACATGTACTTTCTCAAGCACTGGTATTAACTGTCTTGCACCAGCACTTCTTAACCGAACAGAAAGGAAACCCTGCAGACTTTGGTTTCTCCCCACGTGAAACCTGACCAGGGAAAGCTAACAGGGAGGGTATTCTTAGTCTGATCTCAACAGGGATAACAAGGTCATTTAAAGTCATGAAGATCACCCCCCCCCCCCTTTTTTTTGTTTTTAGCAGATAGCAGGATGTCAGTGTCAGGGTGCTTTGCTGTTGTGGAGATGATACTGCTGTGTTTGTTTTTAGGCTTTAGCTTCCTCCAGGTTCTGTAACTGTCAGTATCTCCACTGTTGTTCTTTCATCTCTCACCTTTTAACACCCCAGGATTTAATCTGATTGGACAATACCAGCATGCACTATATTGTGTGTCTATGCAGATATGTTTTTGTGAAAGACAGTTAGATCACTATATTGATTGCTTTGTATGAGTCTGATATTGGCTTCTTATTGGTTGTCTTAGTGTCATCCATCTATGATATGATGATATTATTGACTTTGGTTGACTGAAATGTTGGTTGTTTGTTTCCAGGAAAGTAGTTGTGTAGTAGAAAACCTGTGCTGAGTCCCTGACTGTTGATGTCTTACTTGTGTGCAGGTGGGTCAGTGTCTCTGTGTTGGTTTGTGTGTTTGTTTGCCAGCAGGAGAGCAAATAGTATGTACGTATCTTTTACACAATGTCATACTGGAGTACTTTCTCAGAAGCCAAAGTCTGGCAACTTGTACTTCCAGTTTTATGCCTATAATAAGCTTTTTCATAATACCTGCTGGAGTTTGATTATTCAGAAGAGGAATGGTCTATGTGTATGTATCACTTCTCTTTTGTATCTTTATGTTTACAGTTGTGCACTAAAGAGAGCACCATGCTCCTGCTGGCATATCACTGAACACATTGTAGCAGGCAAGAGAAATGATGACATGTCAGTTTTTGAATTGAGGCGTCTCAAATGATGAATGACCTTAACCCTTCTACTATTCCACACTACATGAGATAAACCAGCTATTGTTATAAAAAGCTCTATCCAAGTTATCTATGTAATTAATGCCCCATGTCTTTTAGGTCAGCCCACACCCTGCTGTTGTGTCATGTGATCCTAGCATTTGATGAAACTAACAATGTAGTGAGTATTTTAATATTTTTAAGGCACACACACACACACACACACACACACACACACACACACACACAGAGAGAGAGAGAGAGAGAGAGAGAGAGAGAGAGAGAGAGAGAGAGAGAGAGAGAGAGAGAGTGAAATATACATTATATTAAGCATTCAATTGTACAGTTGATCACAGTTGGTGTACTTGCAGTAAAACAGTTAGTCACAAATTCTGAGCTGTTCTCAGACTCCTGTGCAAATGTCAGTTTACATGGACAGAAGATTTTACAATATGCGTACATAATGCTATGACGACCATGAGTTGACCTTTAATCATATAGTTTAGGGTAAGCAAAAACATCACTACTGTGCTATCACTACAATTCATGCCACCTGAAGTCATATGATGATTACTTTTAATGTTCACCTTGCCGAACACACCTGCCCTAGCAGTGTTGAACTATTTTTCCTGAGAGTGTTACCAGTGAAACCATGGAATAATTCTAATTGGCCAGAGACAACATATATATAACTTCAGAAATGAGTCATCTGTTTATATTTGTGATTTAGGCTCAACATGGTCATGTTTCCCCCTGTTGCACCTTCAGAAACTAACAAATACATTGAAATGACTGTTCACTGGTACCTTCTTTAAAGTGATTGCAGTGTACACTCCAAAATAAAAATAAAATAAAAATAAAAATAAGCTTTTTGGCATATGAATGTGCTCTCCAACCACTCAGACAGATTGAACATCATAGTACAAACAACAAAAAGAAAAGATACACAAGAAGACAATATTTTTAAGCAATATTGTAGTTATAGTCAATATGGAGATATTTAGCACTATTTGGTCAGTGGATCACTGTAGCAGAAATAGCCACAGTTAGTTAGATGAAGAGCTGTGGATGACAGGCTCTTACAACTACACCTCCAACACATCAAACAACTTTTGTACCTTGCCATGCTATACAATAGAAAAACACTGAAACCATGCCAGCACAGCTCACGGCTGTTCACATCATGGCTTGGCATCACCACCACCCCACTACAATGGAAAAACCTCATAAAACTGAAATTCAAAGTTTACCCTGATTTACCCTGTGTAGAAAATAGAAATAATCATCAACATGTAGACTGCATGCCCATCCTCCTAGCTTATTTATTGTCATGGGAATCCCACATCATCCCATTTATATAATGTTCAAAATGACCTTGTTTTGTGAACCCACACTTCTTTTCAGCTGAGAAGACAGGTGAAAAATGGAAGTAACAAATGAAGTTTCTTCACTCTGACCTATATGAAAACCTGTCTAACTGAAAGCAGTAAATTAAACGGTCTTGACAATACTTGACATTAATCTGCTTAAATCCTTCCACATTGGATTAACAGAGGGATTTGTTCCTGAGGACTTCCCACAAAAGCTACTAGACACCAGATCAGTCAATTACAGGCCTCTTGATAACTTAACCATGTGAACTGATATCAATAGACATACTGATAAAATGCATTTGTTAGTTTCAAGGAGAGAACGTATTTTTGTTGGTGAATTAAGGCTTTATGATGCTGAGCCTCACGTCTGGACATTGGTCAGGAGATGTTTTCTCTGGAAAATGAGCTGCTGTTTTCGTCATTACATGGATTTTGTAATAGGGTCCAGTACGACTGTTTCAGACATTTTTGTTCATACATAACAATGAGTTCAGGGTTGCAGGGCATGTGTGAAAGGGGAGTATGACTGAATTGACTGACTTAGGGCCCTAGTCTGGCCTCCCCACTACTACTTCCAGTCAGAGTGAACCTCGAGGAAGAGCCGGCTTGTGGGAAAAATCACACCTTCAGTGTCGCCAGTGCTGCCATGCAAATGTGGAGCAATTCCAGTGCAGAAAAACGGGGGTAAGATTGCTTTCATCCATTTTTATTGAGCCGCAACCATCATCCTTAACCCCGGATAAACAAACAGAGCTACCTTCTTCATTTGCTTAGGGAGCAATTTAACCCCTGCCTCGACCCCCCCTGTGGAGGCCATAGAATAGCAGGGGTGACCAGGGAACATGACCCTGCCTCCCTAAGCAGCTTCGAATGCCACAAGCCGACACAGAAGCTGCTCCCATCAAAAAGCACTCTCGACCTCTAACCACTTGTATATGCTCTGAAACAGTCAGTGAGATGAGGATTTTCCCAGGATGCAAACAACCCCTGTTAATTCTCTGGGTTTGACTTTCATGTGCAGCAGATCAGAGTAATAGAAAAGCATTGAGTTGCTCTACAGTATCAGAAACGTTGTCAAGAATATCATTTGCCAGTTTATGAAGTATGCAGGTACCTTTAAGCAAGTTTTTCAAACTGAAAGTCTTAAAATGACTATCTGGACATTTCAATGATACATGAGTTCCAATTTCAAACAAAACTATTTCCTTTTTGTTGCTTGTTCGATTGGTGTTTATGTCTACTTGTATTCTGGTGTTGATAATTGTATGAGTTATCGGATGAGTCCTTCTGGTTGTATATTAACGCAGTGTGTGTAAAATGTAAATATTAATATACCTGCATATAAATGCATTTTTAGGAATTCTTAATTTGCTAATAAATTATGTCTTTTCATCACAAAGGTCAGCTGCTTGCGAATACCATACCAGAGTATCAGAACAGCAAACTGTTCAATAGAAAAACACTAGATAAAGAACATTGCCTGAATGTAACAGAGCTAAGAAACTGCTCAGACAGCTAGCATTCAGGACAAGTCATAGCCTTGGTATTGTTTCTTGGAATTTGAGGGTTTTAAAAAAAACTCAGATTAAAATTGTACAATACCACACAAATTTTCAAGCTAATAATAATAGTATAAAATCATTCTTTTTTTCACTTGTATTGGTAGTGTACGAAAAACTGAAAGAGCAAGTATACCATCATATAAGGAGATTTAAAACCCCAAGCCTCAGTACTGTTTTTAAGTGAACCTTGTGGGGACATTCCTGGGGAAATGGTGCTTTTAGGTTTTTGTCAATAACCATACAAACCCAACATACATTAAATTAGAAAATAATTATAACATGACATAATTATGACATGAAGAATTATCACATGGCATTAAACAAACCATTTCATGCCCTGTGTTTTCACAATGTCTGTGTGTAACTGTAACACTGATATCACTGATATCACACTGTACTGTACTGAGCTGCTCACCAACACTTCTCCAGAGATGTCAGTAAGGTGGATGGATCCTCTATCAAAAATGACAGGCAGCCCATTAAATCCTAGTCCCCATTCAGCAGTGTTAACAAAAGCCACCAGTCTGACCAGGCTGGATAATTGAAATGCAAACAACTGATCAAAGTGAAGCTCCAGCTCGACAGTTTCATTGTTTATGTACGGGCCTTATGCGAGACCTGTTGACTTTTCCAATTGGAGCTGTAAACTTTTGTTTGTCCATGCATTTCCAAGACTGATCGTCAGTCTGATCTGAACAATTACCGGCTAAATGTGTTTGCCAGCTCAGGGAGAGCCCCCCCGTCCCACTTTGCTGTCCTAAAAAGATCAAAAGGGAAGACACCACCACCCCATAGCCCCCTTAAAACACCCCCACCCTAAGCCCCCAAACATCCCCCTCCACTCGCCGTATCCCTCCTCCCAATCTCTACATTTCCTTTTAGCCATGGCAGTTCAGCTGGAAAGCCAACCATAAATGATTTTTTTCGACGGCCCAGTGTTTGGGACACGGCCTTTTAGAATGCACGGCTTTCAATGAGGGGACATGTCTTTAAAAAAAAGAAAGAAAAACGATCTGCATATTTCAATTATGTGCGGTTGTGCTCAGCTGATCAAAGAGCTACAGGGATGCCACTCACAACTGAAGGCTTGAGGACCCTCATGATGTGAATGAGCACAAATTGATGCTACTGATGCTAAACGGTTAAGTACCTCACAAAATGTCATAAGGTCAATCAACTTTTGGTAGTCATTTGACCGTGACACAACCTTGGCAGTTTTAGTGGCTGAACAGGCTTCAGGGCTGTGCTGAGCTGGTTTCCACTTTCATTCAGCTTCACAGTCTCTGTAAAAATCACAATATGAGGTGAGAAAGTGAAGCTGGTGCATTTTGATCATACAACATCTAGTGTATATGACAAACTTAATGTAACTAGGCTGGTTTTCCACTGCTCCTCATAGTGTTTTTCAGAGAATGATGTTTACTGTTGATAGTATTATTGTTGCTCAGTTATTATCATGAAGCAAAACAAAGACTGTGACTATGGTTAAGAGGAAGAAGCTAGTAAGTATACGTCCAGTTAAGATTCTTTTTGTTTTTTTACACTCAGCAAAAAAATAATCATAATAATTTGAGTGAGTCACCAAACTCATCAAGTTATTTATATGTTGGTTAAAACCTTCCTGGAAGCCTTCACTTGTCTAGTTTGAATAAAAGGAGCATGATGGGAACTTGCATGTCTTTATACACATGAATGATCAAGTCCTCCTTGTCTGTATATTAGCTCTGCTACACACACAATGTTTTGCACTACTATCACAGCTAAGGGGAAAATAAGGAACAGGTGTAAAACCATATGAAAGATTAGGCTGTGCCCTTCATTGAGTTTATAGTAATGTAGAAATAATATCATTGTTTATGATTCTGTTTTTAACAAATATAATTTCCCTGAAGTCCTAGGCTGTTGTTGGATGTAACAGCAGCAAGGCAGAGGACTGAACCATGTAGATGTTTTCAATCAGCACAGATTACTAGATTAATAGTTGAAAAGATGAGTTTAGAAGAGAGCCTGGTGGACATTATATTTATGCAAGAAAGCAAATAATCAAATTCCTTGGTGTGATGATTGACAGTAAACTATGTTGGAAACCACATATAAATCATGTTAAAGCAAAAAATGTCAAAGTCAATTACAATATTACACAGAGTGAAATATCTTTTAAATCAGACATCACTATACACTCTGTAATGTTCCTTCATACTCCCATACATGAGCTACTGTGTGGAAGTATGGGAACACATACAAAACAGACACACATCCAATATTCATCCTGCATAAGAATCATAAACAAAACATGTTACAGAGAACCAACAAACCCTCTCTTCATTAAACTGAAAGCACTAAAGTTTAAGGATCTGGTCGACTTCAAAACTATTCAAATCATGTACAGAGTTAAAAATCAACAACTAGCAGACTGCATTCAGGGCCTGAGAGGAATATCTATGTTCAAAAAACTATTAATGAGGACAAATGCTAAATATCATTGCATCACAACAAAAGGAACAACTGTACTGAAGAAATGAAAACATGCAGAACATTACACAAGTTTAAACAGATATTTAACCCTAACCCAACACTTTTGACCAATAGAGACAGGATGAACAGAGAGGTGGACTGGGATCATGTGACTTGTTTGTTTTGTTATTGTTTCCATTATTCACTCGTATTGTTTTGAATGCTTGGATATTTTTTTGTTTTGTTTGTATGTTTTGTATTCTCTTTGTTTTAGAGTAGTTTTATTTTTGTTCTCTTCTTTAGCTTGGAAGTCTAATTATATGTATATATATTTAAAAAGGGTACACCCATTTGAACATTAGATATTTATTGTTTGATGCATGCCTGAAAGAGGAAAGAAAAAAAATGAGGAAGAAGGAAAAGAAGAAAAAAGAAAAAAAAGAAAATGGAAGGAAAATGTGTGTGTGTGTGTGTGTGTGTGTGTGTGTGTGTGTGTGTGTGTGTGTGTGTGTGTGTGTGTGTATGTGTGTATATATGTATGTATGTATATGTTGTTTTTTTTTTTGTTTTAAATTTTTTATTTTTGCTATAATTTCTATTTTGCCGTAAACCACTGCCTATTTGCTTTGTTTCTCTATTTTAACATGTTCGAAATAAACGTAACTAATAATGAGAAATGTGTGTGTGTGTGTGTGTGTGTGCTTTCACAAAGTTGTATTTATTTTGTTTTTATTAGTGCAATAAGACATAACATTACTGAACAGAACATTATAAAAATTTAACACAACAGATCCTACAAAATAAACTACAGTAAAGCACAGTGGACACCAGAGCAGTGTGTGATAATGTCTGGATGTGTAGTTACAAGTACATGGGTGAATGTGCATGAACATATGAGGATGAGTGTCTGGCCAGCAAAAATAAAAACACAAAGAACCATACATGTGATGAGTTGACCCTAAAGCTGCAAGCAGGACTGTGTTGACTCTTCAGACTACTTGCTGCTATCTGGTTGTGGTACTGATCAGGTCCATAAGAGGTTCTGCTTTCATATTCTGCTCTCTTCTCTCAGAGTGGTTACTGTGCACTGTGAGGAACCCTGCATCATATCAGCATCACAGTCACAAACAGCTGAAAACATTATCTTAGCTAATTCTCCATGCAAAACTTATCAATAAATACAAAACAAAACAAAGAAAATGAACATAATACAGTATATTGGTCATATGTTTTATAACTGTCTTGCTGAAACACAGCTGTTTTAGTTAAGACCTTCATTTATTAGAGGACAGTATAGAAACTAAAGGAAGTGGGGTTAAGTGCAGTGTTAACTAATCTGTTCCTGGAATTGACTGATTTTGTAGAATATGAAGGATGTGACAGAGCACAATATTTAGTTCAATATTTTACTAAGGAAGCAAGAAAAAGCTTACAGTCTTTTCACTGCTGACAACTACCTGTTATCATATGTGTAAAGTTCAGTGATGGGCAAGCTACTTGATATGTGTAGTGAGCTAAGCTACCAGCTTCACTACACAGAAGCTACCACCCATAAAAATGTAGCAAGCTAAGTTACAAAAATCTGTCAAAAGTAGCTTGCTACATTATAGCTACTTTCAATTAAACAAACTGCATGCTAAGTCAATGCAAATTTAGTGATCAACAGATAAAGTTATCAGTCAAATAAAGGCTAAAATATGTTTAGATATTTATTGAACTATAGCCCAATACACAAAGACAAATGCAAATCAGAGCACATTTTTAGCTCTAGTTACGTGAGAATGCCTTTTGAAATTGTAAATAAAATAAATAAAATAAGGAAAAATGATAGCAATGAGCCTGAATAGGACAAAAACATGAGTTTAGTTTACAAATTAACAACATTGTCTTTTCCTGTTATTTAACAATAGCCCAATACACACAGAACAAATGTGAATCAGAGCAAATTAACTGCTCTATTTAAGCAAGAATGCCCTCTGAAATTGTAAATAAAATAAATACAGTCAGTAAATAAAAACATGGCATGAGTTTACAAATTAACTTTGCTAAGAACTGTGTCAGACCTCTGTTTAGGAAAACAATTGTGACTACCACTACCATCATACAGCCTTATTATACATAATAGTGAAAATAAAAGTCTTCTAAATCCAAGTTGTGTGTGTGCGTGTCGTCACCAAGGCCTACACATGCGCTTGTACCCGGCGTGCTGTCGTGGACACATAAACATCCCGTCTTCTTCCTAATTTGTGTGTGTTGATGACTGCAGGGAAACGCTGTTATGTATGAACATCAGAAATGTCCAGGAGAAAGTAGCTTTCGAGGACGCTACCACGCTACTTGATCAATAAAAGAGCTTAGCTACTGAAAAGTTACTTGGTTTTGTAAATAGCGACGTTACCGCCAAGCTACTGACAAATGTAGTTAAGCTAGTTCTACTGCCCATCACTGGTAAATATATATGTATATATATATATATATATATATATATATATATATATATATATATATATATATATATATATATATATATATATATACATATATATATACCACATGTAGTGTGGACCTTAAAGATATATTTTAAGATATGCTTTGAATAATACATCCATGAAAATAGTTCAGTGACATCATTTAGATCCTCTATTGACTGAAACTAATCTATGAATATGCAGTTATTTTGAATTTCAAGTTTTCCTGCTGGAAACAAGAGTTTTTACTTCAGTGTAAAGTCCAATCTCAGCATATGTACACTGGAGGCTTCACGTTTCCACACTTGTTGATTGGTTTATAACTAATTGTGATGTCACAAAATCATGCTCGCAGGTACACGTCTTCAAGTGAGATTTAAGGTGAGCTAAGAGAAACATTTCCTTTTCAGCAAATGAGAGAAACAAATCACCTGCAGAAAATAATAACTTCTTTCAAATAATAATGCAATTATAAGAAGGTTTGAAATAGTGTAGACCATTCTGTTATTATATTTTGTTGAGGTGTCCTGGAATTAGCTGATCTTCCATTAAGCTAATCAAACAGTTTTCAATTAAATCAAATTTAATTTAAAAAAAAGTGGCTGTATGGTTAAAAAAAAAAGTCCTTAATACTTTATATTTCTTTTCCTTGCCTTTCCTTTTTTGTCATTAAAGGTACAATGGAAAAAAGCATTGTATGCCGTATGAAGATAATGCAAGGGGAATAAATAAGGAGGAAATATGAATCAAATAAAAAAAGTCCCTCTGAGGAATGTGCTGGTGTAGTTAATGTATTAGTTCATAGTCATTCAAGTTTTTATTTCATTTTTGACAATCCACTTTGAATGCCTGGAAATGGACTTTTGTGCCACACCTATGGATGAGTGTTAATTTTCATATTCAAAATGTATAAATACACATATTTGAAATTCATTCATTCATTCATTCGACACACAACACAACAAATGATACACGTTGTTCAGGTGTATGAAGACTTAGACAGCAGTTGATGTGAGGAGGTCTACAGCATCATCTTCAGAGAGTATCACTGAAAACCACTCATCGCAAACCCAACATACGTCATCACGTCCGATTACGTATGTCGTCATCATCAGTTGTCAGTTACTGGAATGGCTTCCCTTTTCCTCTGCCGTGCTCCTCTCTGAAACATGGAATATTGTTTACTTTTTTTTATCACCGGCTTTTACACCCAGCAGGTGCGGGGCAACACACCGCCGAGAGCCGGACACAGAGTGTGTGAGGCGGGGAGAGCAGTGGTGTCAGAGCATTCAGCATGCTGTTACCCCAGCTGCCAGAGGATGTCCTCTATCACATCTTGTCTTATTTGGACTACAAATCTCTCAGTCGCCTCTCTCAAGTTTGTAAAAGCATTTATTACTTTGTAAACCGGGACGCTGTGTGGAGGAGGATCGCTAAAGACTTTTTAAACACTGGAATAACTCGGAACGGGACGGACATGTAAGATAACAACACACACTGATGCAAATCTGCTGTGTACACTATTTTTATCTTTGCGTTAGCCTAAACCGTGTTATTGTGCAGTAGCAGTTTTCACCGTTGCTCAAACATTGTTTCTCTACGAGCACATATATGTAGACTATCAGTGGCTTGTCATTACAGTAATGTAAAGTCAGAGGGTGATGGAAGAGGCACACACCTACAGCAGCACTGGCTCAACACCTGTAGCTTCAACTATAACTCTCAGTCTGGATGATGTATGACAGGTCAAGTCCATGTCAGCGGTACCTTATTTTACAAAAACACTGTAAACATGACTCACTTTACTTTAATCAGGAATTACTTTAGATTTCAACAGCACGAGGAGAGTGGCCATGGCAAGCAAGAGTAGGTAGTCTGTTAATATAAAGGAGTAGCCTACTGTATGGGCATGCTACATTCATGTGCTACATTCATGTGCTACATTCATGTGCTACATTCATGTGGTTAATGACATCAGTTTATGATGTAATAATATTCTACCTGAAAGGTTTAGTGTCCTTGATGTACCATCGACATTTTACACCCATGGCTTGAAAACCTGCTTGGCGGTTTTATCTGTACAGTTTTTCCATGTTGACATACCAACTGACAACAGAATAGCTTTTTGTTAAATTCATTAAACACATTTGTGTTGGGATATGAAAAACATGAACAAAAACTGAGATAATGAAGATCTAACATCTAGATTTTGGCATTAAGACCAGAGTATGCTTAAAAGAATCAGTTCCAAGCTGTTCTGAATGCATCACTGGAATGTGATCTGCTGTCATAAGCTACAGCAAGACACACTAATCATACAAATGGGGATAATGGTGCACACTTTCAATTTTTCCTCAACATGTCATCAGTATGTCTATGCTAAGGGCCCATTCATTTCCTTTCATATTGTGCTTTATTGGTGCATATTCAAAAAGAAACAATCAATGAGCAGAAATGAGTTGACTCACAGTAAGCCTGGAGCTATCATCCTTCACACTGATTGGCCAAGAGCCACGCCGGTATCCCAGTATCCTCCCTCAGGCCTTTCCTCTGCAGTCTGAATCAGACCCACATGGGTCACTGTGGTAGGCTCACGGCTGCAGGTGAAGGCTATGTAATAGCAGTTGTGGACCCTGCTGAGAGCGTGAGCGTGACACTTCCTGTTGATCCTCCCAGTGAGACAGCATCAAGCTGCTTCATCCTGCTCTCTTTCCTCCCCCACTGTTATGGGCTTGCTCAACACATGTGAATGCATATGCTACTGTTCTGGATGAGTGTGGACTGCTCCTATATGCAGTCCCAACACCTCAGACATGCTCATGAGTAATGATGGGCTACGTATGCTCTTATGGAACTGGAATTACATCCAACCTTGTCTCACCTCAGAACAACAGCTTACTGTAGAGAATTGTGCATCTGTGATTGTATTGTATGGCTTTTTTGAAGACACAGTAAATCATTTTCTGCAGTTTTCTGTTACACCACACAGCTTCTAATATCAAGTACATCTTCAGCTTACTTTGTAATGATACAACAATCCCATAGTTGTGCTTTATTTGCCAACCATAAACCAAACCAAAGAATTTATGTGTAACAATGAATGAGAATGAGAATGAGAACTCAACCCTGGTGATTTAGCTTGTTTAAGACAAATAACTATTATATGCATTCATTTCCCAAAACATACAGAATTCTCTAACTTTTTAAAATGATATGTTCAGGTAATTCAGACCCATTATAATTTAGTGATACACCACCAGAACACATGCTCCCATTTATAACTCATGGTTACAATTTTACTTTTAAAAATGTTTTATCTAGGGGCTAATCTCCATGGAGGACATAGTGTATAGTGTCATTACTATATCAGTTTGCAAGAAATTGGACTTATTTCTGAGGCTCCTGAATACTGGACAAGACACAAACCCTATTGAGTCACAGGCTCAACCCTTGACATGAGGGAGCCTAACATTCTGCCATGTCTCACAGTCTCAGGGAATATCTCCTCTCTGTCTCAACTAGCAGAGAAGACCTAAGAGTTTTGGTTTATGTGTCAGTTACGCTCTCTATGATCCTTTTTAACCCTCATTAGATATTTTTAGAGAATTATTAGGCAATTACTCAAGATGCTCCTATGATCCTATGATGAAATGATCTCATACAGTTTAAAACATTTACATATAACACACAACTCTATAATGGATCACAGTGGGTAGTGTGTTCTAATGAAATGACAATGCTGTACATTTCTATAAAAGCATGCAGACACCACACATGTTTAATGACTTATCTATGTAGATAGCTTTAGCACTTTGAGTTTCACTGTGACTGAAAAGTGTGGTACAAATCAAATAAGTGGTGCAGAAGTAGTCAAAGCATTTCTCAAGCATTTCTTAATCTCAAGTGGAGCTTTCTGCTGTGGTCTGAAACAAAACTGTTGAGGATCAGTATGTGATGCCACCACCATACATAAATCATAAATAATAAATGAATACTAAAATGCAAGTCTTTACAACACCAAAGTATTGTGGTTGGTATACAATTTATAATGAATAATAACAATAACAACAATAATAATAATAATAATAATAATAATAATAATAATAATTATTATTATTATTGTTATTTTGATTTTATTATATAAAAGTAGCTTCCAAAATACTTTTGCCACATTGCTGTAGCTTAAGTAGCTATGTTTCTATGGGGGATACCTTCCATTTATCAATCAATCAATCAGACTTTAATTGTATAGCACTTTTCGTACAATAAGTGGAGCTTCATTTAATGAAGAGTAACTGGTAGATTAGCTCACTACACATTCCATGTAGCTTGCATAACATTGTTGCTAACTTATTTATTCAATTTGACTGAGACCTACATATAATAATAATAATAATAATAATAATAATGATAACTCTCAGATTCCTGTTTCAATATGACCATAACATACATGGGTGTAAAATCATTCTTTCCATTTTAATGCCTGAAATGTTTTGAAATGATGAAATCTTGTTGATTTTTACAGAGAATGATTCATTATGATGCATTAATAATGATAAGCCACTTGCATGTCCTCTGCAAGTTGGTTTTGACAGTGTACTAAAATAAACTGAAACCAATGATTGTTTAATACCACATCTTCAACAGAATCAGCAGTATCACATTCATGCTTCATAATCTGTTGTGACAAACCATAGTCATGTTCAACTGCCACTGTCATTTCAGATATCATCACATCCCACTGAAGGAGAGAGTAAAGATAGCTCAGAACTGGTATGACGGTGTCTGTAAAAGGGCTATTCCTCTCAAATGGAGAACAAAGTAAGTGATTACACTGTTTGTGCAAACTTGTGGGGCCATTCCCCTTGATGCTGTGCTAAAGTGGGCTAACCATGCCTTGACTCTTATCCAGACTTAAAACACAAACATGATATTGATATCTATCTTTTAATCTAATTCTCAGTAAGAAAGCAAATAAGCTTACATCACATATATATACATCTTGTTTTCAGATTGTTACCATGGTTGCAGCTAGATGGAGATGCACTGTTTCTGTCTCAAGCTGCGGACATTGGAGTTTACCATCTACGCCAAGACTATGGAAGGCTCCAGCGCAACCCACTGAAGATCTATTCTGGCCACAAGGGCGATGTCTGCAGATTTGTTGTGACAGACTCTCACCTGATCAGTGGTGGAAGGTAGTTCATACTCTACTAGTTTTCATTTGAACTTTATTGAGTGTGGATGAGGTACTAAAGTACATCATATGGGGTACTAAAGCAATCAATCAATGGTTTGTGACTCTGTCTAAAGATTTTACACTTGCTGTCTTAAATAGTATGAGCTTATTCTTCAGCAGGTAAAAATGGTTATAATTTTTCAAAATGTGTGTCACAGCCAGACCCTCTGGAAGCAATGAGGACTCAACTTGCGATAGCTCTGACCAATTTCGATTTAAAACATCATTTTTAACAAATTAGAAACAAATGTTAATGTCCAGTGTGATTGAGAAAGCCAGTTAACTGCAGGGACCGGAGAATGCTGAATTTAAAAAAGCAAGCAGTAGAAAGATGTGGCCAAGCATGTATGACCTGAATGGAAATGTCATGTTAGTTGTACATGATAAAACCTGATATTTGTGACAAGATAGATGAAAGGATTGTGTATGTTGGTCACTGAGGGCTGAAGTTACTGCTTTGAACACAGGAACCAATGCAAACATCACAATACTACAAACCCAAGCTGAATCACAAGCTGACACACTGAATGGACTGGAGCAGGCAGCATCATCATAACAAACTATTTGCAAATGTGATGTTGCAGGTGAAATGTCTCACTGACCTAGAGGGATTACAGGTTTGAAAGAGGAGACACACCTCAGGGGCATTTGCAGCAGGCTTATTAAAAGAAGTTCAGGAGTTGGAGGAAAAATCAATGATCAATCGTGCCTATAGATTGCTGCGGAAGCGTCTGGGAGATGACAAACCCCCATAGCACCTTATCCTAAACATTCATCATGGTTGTCTTTGATGACATCTACCACAAGATTTCCAGCAAGACAGATGTGACCTTCCCAGAGCAGTGAATCCAGATGTTCAGAGACCTTCCCCATGAAGTTGCCACAGTCCAAACAGTTGTCATGCTTTGGGACAAGCCTGTCCAGGTTCAGGATCATCTATCCAGTAAAGCTGTAGGTGACACACAGTGGAACGGATTTACTGTTTACTGACCCAAAGGAGGCCCTTACCTGTGCTGAACACAGTTTCACAAAGTACGATGCTAATGTAGTACTACTGGTTGTTACCGGTTGTAACCAGTTAGTGTATTTCATGCAGTAACCATAATAACCTTTCAAGTGGGATACTGCCACTACCATCGGTAACATTATTATTTCTACTCTCTATTTTTTCTATTGATAACATACATGGATTTGGGCTTTTTACTACTTCACTTAGTTTAGTTCTGTGATGTATGTTTTATTACTTAAAAAAAGAAAAAGGAGGCATGTTCATCAGTAATGTATGATGATGATATAATGCTTATAAGTGCTGCTGTAGATATGGCATCAGATTCACTTGTTTATGACACCTCCACAACACTACACAGATGTAACTAAAGCAGGTTGTGTCCCCCATAGTAACTATTGGTCAATGAAATATATGTACGCATGGACAGTTTAATTCATAAATAAAATGGGATTAAAGGGTTGTTGCTATGATAACTTTCCAGAGGTGTAAAATGCATTCTCATGGTATTATATAACACTTTGCAATGTCTTCTTATTCATTATCTATTATTATTTCATCATTGTATTTCAAACACTTGTGTTTCTAATGCTATTTTTCATCTAAACGTGGCCTAACAAATCAAACTCCAATTATGGAAAGTCCAAGTTAAAACAAAGAGATGAAGGGTAAAGCACTAAAATGTATCATAGTTGGCCCATATTCACTTAAGCCTTTCCCCAAACAGCATAGAAGTTTTGGAGAGTTGAAAGCATTAAGTTTGAGATCCTAGCTCATTAACATATGCTTTTTCTGTCATGACTAATGAATTGAGACAGTGATGCATAAACAAAAAGATAGATGACATAACTCTTAATGATTGCTTTTATAAAAAATATTCTTACTGTACTTCCCTGCCTGAAAATACCCACCTGTCTCTGGATTACAGCAAATGGAAAAGCTTTAATGTGCTGACCATATGCATATATTGTTCTTTGCTTTGCATAAAATAGTTTAGCAGGTAAGCTTTGGTCAGGGAAAAAGTCAGACAGAGAGAGTTCCCTATATGGCAGGAGGATGATATAAACAGAAAATAGCTTTTTCAGTAATGGCATCATGTCATCCTTATTATATTTTGACCAACTCAGCTATTATCCTTTTCCATAAAATAATAACTCTTTTTGTCTTTGTCAGTGATGGCAAGATCCTGGTCCACAGCAGGAGGAATGACATGACAGTGGAGTTATCAGGTCACAACCAGGAAGTAAACTGCTTGGATTCCAAAGATGGACTCATCATTAGTGGATCCAGAGATCAGACGGCCCGGGTCAGTACTGTACATCTCTACACTTTATTATTAAGATGTAAAATGCCATGGACTTTTCTATCCACATTTTCTTTACAAGCAAACTCAAAAGCAGACCTCATTGCTGTGACACATATGCAACTCTTCAGGAGTTTAGTATATATGTACATGCATCATATATAGTATGTAATGGAGACTTTTCTGTAATTCTTCCTGTAGATTTGGACTTTCACTTCCAGCTGTCGCAGAGATACAATTCCCATGTATGACAGAGTGTGGTCTGTTGGTATTAGTCCGGCACTGAGGTAATCATCTGTTCAGAATCACTCACAACAGCGTTTAATCACGACTCCACACATGTGGCTGTGTTAGTTGGATACAGAGAGAGAGGCAGAGCTTTTGACAGTGTGACTGGATGTGATGTATGTTACTTGTATATTTGTGGGATGAATGTGTGGATTCATTAGTCCTGAGATTCTTCAGCTCCTTGCTCCATTCCAACAGGAATTCTTTTTTTGTTTTGTTTGAGAACTGCATTTTGTGGCTTCTTCAGCTTCATTGCCATCCTTGCATTGATCACACACTCATTTCCCATATTGGTTTTATTCTTATTGTAGTTTTGTATCTATTTTTAAATGTATTATTCACTCTGTTCATATCAGATCATCTCTGGCAAGACCAACTTGTAGACATTAACAACATGAAGAAAATAAACTGTACATGTTAGAACATACACTTTTACAGAGAATGCTTACCAATGTAAGTTGTTGTGATATCCATAAAAGCACTGAGTGAATTCTCTTGAGAGAACAGAACCAAATTCTTGCAGTGGCTGTTTTAAAGTGCCTTTGATTTCTCAGCCATGTTTAGCCCCAGACAGTTAATAACACCCAGTCACTCACATCACTCATGACATGCTAGCAAACAAATGCAGAGGGCTGTAACAGTATCCTGACTAGTCCAGCAGAGAGGCAGGTGATTGTCCATCTGGCTACAGAGTGGAAACATCACAGGTCCAGGCGGGGTTTCCCCTATCACTAAATAACTCGCCTGTGCTTTACTGCTTAACAATGATTACAACTGTGAAGGTAATGTTAGCTCTTGTCATTTTCAAATAGCAATGATCTTGTTCCCTTTTATAAGTTATTTTACAGTAAATTATATTTATATATGATCTGCCAGTGTTTTATGCTGCAACAGTACTTTGAAAACATTTTCAGACAGAGGCTAAACAGAGGCTAAACTGAGGGGCTGCATAAGGAGTCAGTATAGGATAAATAAGGATCTTCTTTTTTGAACTGTAAATCATTCAAAGGTTTTCCAATAGAGCCCCAGAATGAAAAATATAGTGGCAGAAATGTGCATGTTGTCTTTATATGCTTCCTTGTACAAGAGCTCATTTATTCCTGAAATTGGAACTGCTGCACAAAAGGAAATAAGAAATCCAGTGTATCCACAAGCACGCATGGTGGCCTTGTCTGTCTGGTCCAGGTTTCAGAGCAGCTCTCTGAGATCTGAGAGCAACAGGCAGATTATCCACATCATTAATTCTCCAATTTGCTGGCTGAAATAGCAGACCGTGCCTCAGCCTGCCACCCCCTCATAATGGAAACCTGCTCCCTACCTCTCACTGACCAACGGCCTGGTTAATTAAAACTTTTCTGGAAACCAGGTGTCAACTCACTGATACACACTTCTGCAAAGAGTCTGCAAACAACTCACCTCAGCATACTGAAAGGATAGGAGACTTTTTTCACCCCAGTGGCTGAAAGTCACAAAGGATATGAAAGTAGAAATCATAATATAGTAAATCTGGCCCTGCAACAGAGAATTAAGCTTTGAACAAAAAAAGTACGGAGCAAAATTTTGCAAACTAATAACTACTACAGCAGTAAGCGTGTCATTTTTTCTCATATGTATTCACATTGTTTAGATCTTTAATATACATGCATGGCTACTACTGTATGGTTATGGTTGTGCACATTGTCTAAGCTAATCAGACAGCTGTCATGTTGGCAGGTTTTTAGCATGAAAGCACTATAGGAAAGTATGTAACATTACAGCTTAAACAAATGAACTGTGTGAAAACCACTGTCCTTAATACAATGTGTGTAATCCAACAGCCCATATGCCAACGGTGTCTAGGTGTGCCGTCACTGTGGATTGATGTCGGTATACAAACCTTTCCTAGTTTCCAGCATTGACGTGCATCCGTTTTTCAGCATCACATCAGTTCTACTTTACCCTGACTACTTGTTTAACTCTACAGTGCATTCAGTGTGTGTTGCAGGCATCAAGTTACACGTTACATTAACTCTAAACACTGTGTGTGTATTGTCAACAAACTCAAGGAAAATCAATTTACTTAGACCTGGTAATCTATAGCTGTTACACTAGTCCAGAGACACACACACATACACACACACACACACACACACCTCATCCCACCTCTTTTTCTATCCACATTTTCTGTTGTTAAACCTGGATATCATCTCAAGGTCTGTTGATGAGGATTATTGTGTCTGCAGTGAAATGCCAAGGCTGTTAGAGGACAATCACCTCAGACTGATCTTGTCAGTGTCAACTGACCTTGACTTTTTTAGCATTCAGTTTGCTTCTCTCACTTGTATTTTTTTCCACTCCATATACTCTGTGTCCACTGATGGAGCTCATACTGGACAGGGGCTCTACAGTAGGTGGTAGGGGTGAAATAGGGTCAGTGAAGTTTTTATCATACAGTTATTTTCTGTTTTTTGTCTCTCTGTGGGTAAATCTCTATTGTTCTCATTAGTTCCTTCACCCTCTATTGCATGGCAACAACTACCGTAAATTCCGGACTACAGAGCGCACCTGATTAAAAGCCGCATGCTCTAATTTTAGAAAGAAAATCAATTTTGTACTTGTACAAGCCGCACCGGATTTTAAGCTGCAGGTGTCCCACGTTGTAATATGAGATATTAGCTAGGGTTGGTCCGGCGATGCCTGACAGCCATCGCCGATGGGGTGTCCATCGGCGATTGCACGCAACCCCCCTGCTCCCCGCGGCTACTCTGACTACACAATGTTCATTTAGGGCGCACGAGGCAATCGTACTGCGCCCTAGCACGTTTGCCCCCTAAAGTCCGGATTATTTGGGTAGTGTGAGTGCAAGTGTTCCCTGCTTGAGGGAAAAGAAGCCAATTTTCCAGGGGATCCCGGGAAATCGACGATTTTTTAAAAGGCAACATTAGCTGAGCCCTGGTCATTTCAAGCAACACTAATGTAACACGGAGACATTATTCATATATGGGTTCCCTATCCAACCATTTTTTGTGTATTATTTTATCATTATTAAGGCAAAAGAACTCAATTTATGTCCATGGACATTATAATGAATAGGCTATAGGCTTAATATCAGTTTGCATCCAGTGTGCTGCGTGGACTTCATTACATCTGCTGTTTATTGTCTGTGACTGTGACCCTCATAAAAGTAATATTTAACGAAATTTGTTAAAGTAAGTCATTTGGCGACTTCTAAGTCATAAAACTAAGTCTGACTTTTACTGGAGTAATCTACCTCGTTCGCACCTGTCATTGTACATCTTGTATTGGAAAGCTTTGAATTAAAATTTACCTACTGAGAGAACTCTCCTGTTCTCTCCTATGAACGAGTCAGACAACAACGTGTATCAAACATGAAGCAAAGTGAAAAAATAATAAAGTACGTAACAACAACACCCCCCCGGACCCGGCCGATGCCATCGGCCATCACGATGTTTTGCTTTCAAGTGCGCTTCATTTATCACACAATTTCATTGGACCTCTGTGAACTACTCATCAATTTTATTGGTCTACTGTTACTAGGCAAAATGTTTTTGGCGCCACGAAAAAAAAAACGCACCGTAGTAGAAGCTGCAGTGTTCAAAGTGTGGGAAAAAAGTAGCGGCTTATAGTCCGGAATTTACAGTACTTTATCTCGATTTTACTAAAAGGCAGCAATATAAAATCCTTTTCTTACTGTTTTATTGTGAAAAGGTAGGCCTTTTAGTTTGATAAAACAAATGATTGATCACATCACACTAGCAGGATATGCTGTTTGCACCTTCTTTTTCTATGGACATGGGTGCCCAAAGTTGGCTAATTGTTCAATATTTAGGCAAAATACCTTCAAGAAAAAAATGTAAATACTTTCTGGGACAAGTTAACCATGAATTTTCATAGAACCAATTTAGATGTGATAAGTGTTTTACTTTGTTGCCATATGGCAACATTATGCAAATCTAGAAGTGGTTTGTGTGCATTCAACCTGTTGCACTGTAATTGACTTACATAGGACTAGACTACTCTGAGACTAAGTTTAAAGCATTTGAATACATTTATAAGGAAAACAATAACATTTTCATCTATAGTTTGTAATGTATTATTTGCTTTATAAATGACAGCACTGGAAATCATAGTTTTACCAGACAGAACTGCAATATCTCACCCAAATTATATGTTGGTCTACTTTTGTGCACATCAGTAGTCAAAGGGCCCAAAGTATTTTCTTCTGAGAAGATCATTTATCTTAGATGCTTTACAAGTAGCAATGAACTGTGATATATACTCCAGATAGTATGACAATTGTACCTATAATCAGTATTTTGTACTATTTTTTGACAGTCTAGCCAGTTTACATATGCTGCCTTCATCCATAGAACATGCAAGTCAGGGCAAACTTAGATTTTCTACCAGGATACAGTGAGGATAAGCTAGAGGGCACTGATGATGATGAGGAGAACCATGTTGTCTGAACATAGATGAAAGCAGTTGTTTAAAGTGTGCCCTGTTCTTGTTCCTGTGCTTCATCAGAGACAGGGACCTGACTGATAGTCATTGACACAGGAGTGAAACTGGGTCACAATGGAACATGTAATGTGGATTTGTTTGAACCACATGTTGATGGTGACTCAATTTGTTTAGTCTTGTTTTCAATAAAATAATGTCTTTAGAGAAAAGAGAGATACTTTCCACGCCATATGGCAACAAATTACCACCCTAAAAATGAAAAATAAAAATAAATAAAATATTTCCATTATTTGGACCATTTGAAGTAATAAAAAGACATTACATTTTTTTTTATCATATTCAAGTAATAATTCATGCAATAGAGGGTTCAACTACAATGTAGATGTTTTAAAATGTGAACTTCCTTTCATGTGTTACATTTTGAATACTTTAAACTTGTACTTTTGTACAACTTTTCATCTTCAGCCAAATAAAATAAAAACACTTGTCATATTTATGTCCAAAAATACACCGAACACAGGTGTAGCTTTCATTTAAACACTTGACCACATCTGTATTGGACATGTAGTGTATTAGTCAGTGATACCTTAAAATCAAATCAATTATGCAACTATAAAAGTAGCAATACATTGAGATTGTAACACTGTAAATTGTCTCATAGCAACATTTCCATTGAGTGGATCAGTTGTTTGATTTACTATCTTAATATTATCTTAAGAGTTGATTAGCACTGGATGTCAGTCACAGTTCAGATTGTAAGCACACTGTACCCAGCCTTTATTTGTATGTGTTGTCTGCCAGCTGTTATTATAAATAGCAGATTTCCAATAGATTTTGTTAGTGGTGAGTGTTTGTTTATGCTTGTGTGTCTCTCTTTCCTGCTCACTGCTTTCTCTCTCCTGCTGTATCTGGTATGTGCAGAGCCAGGAAATAGGAAGTGGGGCAGGCAGTTAGCTAATAGTTGACCAAGGTTTTTTCCTGCTCTCATTCAAACAAGACCCAACAGGTTAAAGTTTATGCTGGGCAGCAGCAGGGCTGCAGTGGCAGGTCATGGCTCATAGGGTTCCTGGACAAGGCTGGCACAAGGCTGGTTGCTTGTCCATTTAATAGTTATCTTCTGTAGATATTATGCTTTTCTTCCAAACTGTCAGTCTAGGTTCATAGTGCTGGGAACCACTACTAGGTATTACTGTGGTGGAAATATTTTTTTGTGAATTAAGGAACACTAGAACGCCTCTTACTATAATGAAGTAAGATTTGCCTATTAATTTAGCTTTGATGGTCACTGATGCCAAGTAGCAAACAGACAGTAATGCATATGCTTACATAAACATAAGTATTCCAGTGCTGAGAGTTATCTTGGATTGGATTACTATTATTTGGATGTAGTGATAACTGAACATAAAAGTATTTTCCCTCTTACTGATCATTATTTGTTGCATATTTATCACACTTAAATATTTCAGATCATCAAACAAATGAGTAAATAGAAAATGCAGTTTTGAAATGATGATTTCATTTAAGGGAAAAAGCTATCCAAACATACTGCCCCCCATCCCCCTTATTAAATCATGAATTCTTTTTTCGAAGGTTGAGTTGAATTTCACTAGCCACACCAGGCCTGATTACTGCCTGACCTGTACAATCAAGAAATCACTTAAATAGAAGAAGAATAAAGAAATTCAGGAACAGATCATAATAGTGTCCGTGTGTTCATGTAAGTACTGACTGAGTTTAATACATCATGCTGTGACTTTTCATTACAATGTACAGTTGAAGATGCTCTGCAGGATTCATCTCTCTATCTGAACACTGGTAATGGGTTCAGGTCATTTTTATATAAAGTCACAGTGACAGAGTTGTAACAGTACTATAATGCTTCAAACTGTCTGATTAGTGAAATAATGCAGCAGCACATTAGACAGAATAGATATGCATCTGTGATACACATATATATATTAATCATCACCTGTTATGCACATAGAAAACTAAAATCAGTATTGTTAATTAATGAAACACCTGTCCTGACACATGTCTGGAACCTTGAGTTAAAGTATATTACGCTGATATCTAACTAATACCAGTACTAATAACTAACCAGTAATAAAGGTGGAGGATTAGAAAGCACAATATATCTTTCTGAAATGTAGTGAAGTAAGAGTATAAAATAGCATAAAATGTAAATACTCAAGTAAAATAATTTCTGCTATCTTGTGTAGCCTACTGTTCTTCACTTTTCTTCATTATATCATGACTGTTCAGCTCACCGCTGTTCTCTGCTGTGAATGCCTTAGTATGCTTCAAACAGTGTCTGAAACCTACTCTATGTGATAGAAATAGACAACAATCACACCATCTTTATGCCGTGTGAAGGCGAGCATGTAACTTCTCACTCACGTTCTCTTTTTGTGTCTTGCCACCACTGGCCATTTAGAACAGGTATAAAGACTTCAACTTGTCATAGGAACCAGTGTATCCCTGCATATTGAACCCTTGTGTTAGCATTGTGGCTGTTTCTGTAACAGACCTGTCATATCTGAAGGCATTGGCCTACTTGAACAGATTGAGCAATGTATGCAAAAAGATCAAACATGCAAGTTTACATATTCTGTGTGGGAATTGATAAAAGTTAGCCTACACGCAACAGTTTTATCATATCCACTGTTTATCAATGACCTGCTGATGAATATTTGAAATGTAATTAGTAGATAAGTAGATAAATGTTCCGCATCTTCCAGTGTCCTTACTGTATGAGAATAACGGTGGGGGTGGAGTGCTCTGCTGTTGTTAACGTTGTATATTTCTATCTATATGCACCGTTAGCTGTGGGGAAAAGTGATCACTGTCCAACACGAGACAGACTGAGCACAGAGTTCTTTTCTTCACCACAGAGTTGGTTTAAGTAGCTTCTCCACTCTGCTAACGTTAGCGTTAGCTGAGTGACGGTGTAGAAAGTTCACAGTTAACTTCATGTTCGTCTCACAAAGTTAACTGAAGATAACATCAGTGTGTGTGCTGTAGACAGTCTGCAGGCTGCACTGCTCTCACACACCTGGGCATTGATGATAGGAATCCATAAGCATGGAGGAATACAATTACGATGGATGGGACCATTTGGAATCAGTTCTACACTGGAACTGGTTTTACATTCCCATCCCGATCTTTGTCTGAAAAGAACATAATATAATAATATAGTATAGTCCTTCAGACATGCTTGTTGGATTTTGGAAATGCCCATTAAAACCTTTTCCCCCTGCAGCTATCCGATAGCAGATAAGGGGTAGCTGTGCTGTCATTTCTTCTAACTTACTAAAATGGTCTTACTAAAAGCAAAAGTTACTAAAAGTCTCACTCAGCTCACACAGCACATGACAGCTATGGGTTATAAAATGCGTGGGGCTGTGTCATATATAAGTTACTGGTGAGACAGTGATATACAATCCAGGAAGTCCAGTTGTAGCTACAGATGAATGTGTTTAAAGGTTTATCAGAAACTAAAACACTGCAGTGGTTTATGATACTCACAGACAGGATTTTACAACCATGGAAAGTTATCACAGTGTAAATATTTTATCTTTCATCGCGTCTGTTGTGAGGCAAAAAGCAGAAATCCAGCATTCACGTTGAATAAGTAATCCAACAGGAATGTGAACTTGCATTGAAATGAATGAGAGGGCTGTGTTTGTTCATGCAGCACTTATGTCGGTCTGAATGCAACCTAACAATGGTGGATTTTTTTCTTTAACAATTGCAATCCCAGGCAATAAGAAACATTTCTCACCAAGAGAAAGCAGCGATTTGTTCATTTGGGTTTGATGTTCTGCCTCTGTTAAGTAGCACAGAGCCAGTAATGTGTGCACATTTCTTTGTGCCACTTTCTTGCCAAACTAGATAGGTATCCTGACTTGGAGCTGGGATGGGGTTTAGTATGGGGGGTACGCTACATTGACCACTAGTGTAGAAAAAAGGGGGGCTGGGCAGAAGCCACTGAAGGGAGAAGCTACCCTGAAGAGAGGTGAGAACAGGGAGGGGACCAGAATTGTTTTGTCTAGAATTCCTCAAGCACAACTACAAAGATGTTGTAAGGGCCAAAAACGCCTTTGAAAGTTTCCAAAAGGAGAAAATGATTGTTGGATAAACCGTCCCCAATTCGCCACTTTCTCACCACCACCGGGGGAGGACGACCTTTGACCTCCAGTATCAAAGTACAGGGTGACGCCACAGCAGCCACCCAGCCAGCCAGAGCTAGCGCTCTCTGACAGCACCCCCCCCCCCCCCACCACCACCACCACCACCACCACCACCACCACCCAGCCTTACACACTCCAATTTCACCCCCACTGCCCTGCCCCACTCAACCGCAAGAAAAAGCCTGAAATTCATGTCTTTCTCTTTGGTCTCTCCCGAGCCGTCCCTGTGGCTCAGGAGTCAAGAATTCAATTAGTTAAAAAAAGAGAAGAAAAGAGTGAGGCTGCAACAATGCAGCGATAAGGGGGCAGAATGTGCGTTCCCACACGCTAAATACAGGGCGCTTTCCCTGGGGCCCACAGAGCCAGAGGACCCGCACCGCAGGAGGCGAGAATAATCACAGCTCCCTCTGAACCCCCTCATTACACACACACACACACACACACACTCACACACACACACACACACACACACACACACACCTTACATTCCTTACACACATAGATAACTTCATGCAGACACACATTACAGACATTCCCTTGAAGAGACACACCTTGCAGAAGCCCTGCACACAAAAACATATACTGAGAGAAACTTCCAGCATACAAACATACACACATGTACACGCACACACACACACACAACAAACACACTTCATAAAGACCTCTCATTACACACTGGCCTCATACAGGTGTTCTCATGTCTCAGGTTTACCAGGGAAAAGTTTTCTTGTATTCACTGTGCAAGATACACTCATACAAAGTTTAGGACAGTGCAAGTCTGTCTCCAAATCTTTGGAACAACTAATACTTGCATACTAATACGATAGAAATGTATTATTTCTTCTGTCTTGAACTGTACATATACAGTATGTCACACTAAAATGAACAGATAACATACATTGGGCCCTATTTGTTATGGAAGTGCATCTACCAGTGCAAGCAGTGCTCTGACCTCCAAACTAACTTTCATTCATCTCACACTTATCTGTGTGGTATTGTAGTGACTCTTGCATTGTGCACAGGTGGAAGGTTGCTATATGAAAACGTTATGTCAAGTTATTTCAACATTTTCCAATCAAAATCAGCACAGAAAATAATGTTTGATGCGGTTAAAGCAGGAAAGTCAGTAAATCAGTCTGCACTGATGAATAAATGAATGTAGGTCTCTACATTATCTGCTGTCAACAGCTGCTATATATTGTTGTTACAGTTCATTAAATTCCTGCAGCATGTGAAAGCAGCACTAGTGCTAAGCTGCACAGTGTCGTTCCACATGGTTGTCCTCTGTACCTCTAAAAGATCAATTATAACTTGATATTATACCTGTATGCTTTTCCCTTTCTACCGTTACTGCAGTAACCAACAACTGATTTAAACAAACAAAAAAAGATAAACAAAACTTATTGTCAAAAGCCAATAACAACAACTACATTCACAAAGTTCCTTTTCTTCTTGCAAAATCAGTCGCCTCAAAACAGTTTTATCTGTGCTCAAAAATCCAACTCTTTACAGATCATGCACACAAAACACTACTGAGCATTCATTACACACTACATCAAAACAAGACAAACACAGTGTTTAGAGCATGGAGCTCCATATATTATATATTTATATTACAGTAAATGCATTTTGTGTTTTCCAAAAATAAATGGTTAGAACTCAGTAACAGGTTAGATATTGTATGTATATATGTCTGTTGATTCAGCACATGGCTGTCTATTTTGTGTCTCCTTCTTAGAAACTACTGTATTGTTTCTTGATCTTGACGATCAGCGTGGATTGAACATTTCTTTGGTTCTTTCTCAACCATTCAAGCCTTCTGTTCAATCTCAGGCCAATTTTCCTCGTGATCACATCCAAGGATGTTGGCTAAACTTCCATGGGCCTTAAACTTATAAACATATTGGCAGCAGTAATCACAGGAACAACAAGCTTTTTGAGGATTTATGTTGATCATGATTGGCTGTTACCTTTGTTCTAATGTCTTCAGAATACTGTCTGGTTTTACTTCTGCTTTCCATGTTCAATGTTTTCCATGATCAATGTGATGCACACAGTGGCACAAAACATCAGAGAGTCATTTTCTGCTTTTTAAACTATTTAAACTACTAATAAAATATCTTTTAATTTATTTTTTAATAAAACACAAAGGTATGGATTTAGGTTTTGCTAAAAAAAGTGAGTGAGTCAACACATGGGTTGAGGCCTCTCAGCATTTGGCTCACTGATTAATTGAGAGAATAAAAACGATCCTTAGCTGCAGTCCTAATTACAACTTAATCGAGAAAACTTTTCCAATATCAATTTATCAATATAAATGTATATCAAAATATAAAATTATATTGTAAAAGTATGCAAAATATAAAATAATCAAACTGATGCTCAATGCAGAAACTGTTCCACTGCATGCGTTTCTAATATGTAAACCAAAACCATTAATTCATTCATTTTTTAAAAATAAAAAAATGTTATTACAATTTGTTGGAATCATTTATTTGGACATCAGAAATGTGTTAAATAATTACAAGATCATTTACATAATTACAGTTTTCAGATGCCAGATATATGTATTGATGTGTTTACTTTACTTACTTATTATTTCATTTTAAAAAAAACAGAGAAAAGTTTTTGCTCAATAATGGCTTAAACAATTGAAATTGAATGACCGTTGTAGATTACATTTCTGACAGTTGGTTCAGTTCTAGATTTTTGTCAGAAGTTGTTCAGTGAATGTAGGTTTAAAAGTTTTAGGCTGCTGAGCTTTGTGTTCATTAAAGCAGCAGTTTAAACTGGATACTTGTTCCATGTGTTGAATTTATACATCATGTTTTAAAGAATCAACAAAATACTAAAGAAAACGTACTGTTTCTAGACTTTTGCTAACAGTGTTAATGTGAACATGAGTGGATTGATCTAAGCATCAGTGAGCCCTAACAGTGTGGGAGCGTGTGATGTGTACTGGCAGCAGTGTTATTCATACAGCACATTATCCTAATGAGTGTCACTCCTACCCCATTTTGAGAAGGAGAAAGCTCTGTGATCACTGAAGCTCTGCTTCAAGTGGATCCCAATTTAAAACTTGTCAGCTGTGCTCCTCACTAACCCTGACCATCCACACACCTTTTACTGATTCACACCAAATGTCACCAAATCATTATTCATTGTGCCTTCTGCTAATGTTGAATTAAAAAAGGATGTTTTCTCCTTTGTTTAAATTAGTCTTTGGTTTTTCAAGAAAAATGTATGTAAAGCCTATAGTAATTGAATTAGTTGTTGAAAAGGACTAAGTGCAAATAGCTTGGCAGTGCTCTAGTCATCAAATGGAAATAGCTTAGTGCAGTAAAGTGTGTTAGGTCCTGAGCATGGCCAGAAAGTAGTACCCATTAATTAGTGTCTTTTTTCCTGCAAAATAAGTTCAGTTGTTAAATCTTTAAACTTACATCTAGGTCTACTCCTCCTCCCTCGTTAAAAATTACAGAAGATTTGAATATGTAAGTTGGCTGCTGATTAGATTATATACACACTTTAAGGATTATGTCATTTCTAAAAATGATTGTAGTGATATATAGGGGTGTACGATACGATTATATTAGATCTTGACGGATTTAAATGTCTCCACAATCTGCCTTTACAGAGAGAAGGTTAGTATTGTGCTTCATTGCACAGCTCTGTGACGTAGCGCAGTCTGCTAGCAGGAAGCTAGCACTTAACAGTGCTGACATTGTGAAAGCTTTGCTCTGCTTCTCCAGTTTGCTGGTGAAATGTACAGCAGTTTTAATGTCCTGCCAGGAAGCTGTTAACATGACAGCTGACCTGCAGCTTGAGCACTGTTCAAGAATCATGATGAGATTGTGATCCTGTCTGAAAAAATGATGATATGATATTTTTGCTCTATTGCCTACCCCTTGTGATATATTTGTAGAAATATAATAGTTGCAGCTCTTCTATCACAGCATTTAACATATAACTGGTTTCATTATATTTTTAATTGGGTAAGGTGGCACATCCTCTGATCTGATCAATGTCATGAGGAGGAGGGTCTGTCCTAGGCAGCATGACAGAGACCACATTTGTTCATATGGATCACCAGGTATTGAGGTCTTCAGAGCATCTTTTTTTCAGCAGCTATATTAACTTGCCTGTGTTGCTGCAGAATTTAAACTGCACTTTCCAACCAGGAAGATTCCTGTTTGTGCCACATGCTTCTCAGGCAGAGTGAAGGGAAGCTGTGATGAGCTGGACTGGCTGTTGGCAGCTGGCTGTGTGTTGTTGCACTTGATGCAGAGCAGATAGGATAGGACAGAGGCTAGGCAAGGGTTTGAGACACTGGAGGGGAAAGTTCACGTCTCGGTACTTGTCAATATGTGGACTGATTAAAGTTTGTCTGTCAGGTGTTGGACTTTCCTGGTGAAGCTCCTTTCTCTCCTCTCAGCATCCTCCTTCACTTTGGCTAACTAAGCACAGAGCACACTGCATCCTCTTAGGTCAGATGCTGAGGCCTGGTTGTCTCTCTTGATGCAGTGTTGTCTGGGGAGGGGGGGGGGGCTGGCAGGTGTGGGAGTGGCTCTCATCTTCTTCACAGTCAGAGGAGACATTGATCCTCTGTGTCCACCACAGCTTTCAACAGGGATAAAGTCTCTTCAAAGGATTCCAGGTGGGCTTCATCCCTTGGACTGTGATCTTTCCTTTGGTGTAGTATGTGATGTAAGCAGTGGTTGTGTTAGCCTTCTCACTGACCATCATTTTGACAGAAAGGGGTTTTGATTTTCATTTTTTAATGATGATAAAACATTTTATAGTCTTTGTTTTCATTCATTCGTTTTTTGTTTTTTTACTAATTGGCGCAGCTGCACCCCTCTGGGAACTGTAGTGGGCACAGACTTATTACAAAGCATCCAGTCCATAGTTCTTCAATACATGGTCAGTTCAGTGATGTTACCCACATGCTCTTATAGATAGATATGATAGATTTAGTTACCTCTGTGATGTAGTCTATGTGCAAACTGATTGTCGTCTCCGCTTCACTTAGGGCATTCATCAAGTCCTCTCTCATATTAACTGTTTGCATCCTCCACCACATCAGTCCTCCTTTTTTTCACCTCGTTTATCAACACTGTCACAGTTATTGGGCTTTTTAATGAAGCTTCAGACACTCTGCTGCCATGACATTCTGCTATAGTATATAGTGATGGATAAAGCCAGCTAGACAATGAGGTCATGAAACTAAAGACAAGACAAGACTACTACATTAATATGCACACTCGTCACCAACTGTACAGTGTGTTGAATAACTTAAAGTAACAGTTGATCACCTTCAGTCTAATCTGTCAAACAAATGGATGGCCTTCACATTTTTCTGTCATTGTTTAAAAAATTCCATCAATGATGTAAAATATTCTATTAATGCAACCTCTGATGGTTAACAGAGGTTCATTCTTCTTTATAGATCTTTGATTTGCCTCCTGAGTTTGCTGCACAGAGTATCTTTCCACATGTAGATGGAATCAGTGAATAATATTAGGTTGTTCTTCCTTTCTTCTTTTCATTGGGGGTGATCAGTGAAGAGGACCTCTGGGTTTTCACACTTCTCCTTCTATTAACTGAAAAACTCAAAATATTTATATAATAAGAATTATTTTTTAACTTTGTAGATTCCTGACGTTGTTGTCACACAATCAGTTCAGTCAGACAGCTAATGAGTGCGGCTACGGAGTGATGTGTCTTATATATGATCTTAGGCTGAGCCTTCTCTCACACAGGCTACATAATCTGCCACCAGCAATGTTTGTCATTTATTACACCAGCTAACAACATGAAGCCTGCTACTATTACCTGAATGTTGCTATTGGCCATTTTAGCCATTTTATTTATTCATTTATTTTTGTAGAGCATGGAGAGAGAAACGCTTCAAGCTGAGCTTAGTGAATCAATATTTTGCCAAATGGGATCTGCTTCTGAAATTGAACAACCATCAGAACCCATATGGTGTGACCATATGGTGGGCAATTTTAGGAAGAAAGTCAAATGTATTTATATAGTGCTTTTCATAGACATTAGTCACAAAGTGCTGTACATGAGCATGATGCAACATATAAAGATAAAGAATCATAATAGAAGAGGTGACCTCCCAAGTCACTTAACTAAAAGAGCAACATTCTATACAATGACAATAAAGAAATCTATCTATCTATAAAAGAGCAAAATGAACAGAGACACTGTAATTAGCAACTGTGGTCGAGCGAGGTAGAGAGTGAATGAAGAGAGGGAGAGCTGACAGTAAGAAAGCCGGTGAATCAGATATAAATAAACAACGTTATTTTCTGATTGTTTCACAGCGGTTACGTTCAACAGCACTATTAAACTTCCCCACACACCTCCACTCAACCCTGCAACTCAGCCTCAAACCTCTGAATCTGAAACCATGGCATGTTATTTAAAAGCAATGTAATGGTTCAATGTAAGAAAACAAAGGCTCGTTATGTTATTGTAAGTGTAATAAAATCTGTAGTTTTTACAGGTATTCATTGGGATATTATAGGGGAACTTAATTACAACAAGTTACTGTAAAATAATACTGTTAATTATTGTGAAATGCTGGTAATGCTTCTAACAGTGTACCAGAGTAAAAAAAATAAGAAGAGGCATTTAATTTAATCCACCCAAAAAGTTAATTGAATTTAAATTAATTTAATTATTTTTTTCCTGGTCAAAAAGGGATGAGCAGAAATGAACTAATGGTTGGATTTTCTTTTTATATTTAAAATAATAAAATATAAAATCACTAGCAAAAAATGACCAGTTTTCTTTTCTTTTGTCATCAAGGCAAGAGAGCATAAATATAAATAAAGAATAAAAATCCTCTCTGTGTCACAGCAAATGTCTGATGGAGCGTTTGAGTTTCTATAATGTTAATAACTATTTTATGAAGCCCATAAGGTGCTAAAATAAAATACATTTATACCTCTGACCCCCACTGTGGTTATACAGACTGAAGTATGACTTATTATTGCCTGTAAATTTCATTTAGAAAAGAGCAGTAATGGTTAGTGGGTGAAATATCTTGTTCAGCAGGAGAACAATTTGCCACCTTGTTTTACTTTAAATCCTAGGAAGCAACCGTAAAAGGGTTTGATGGTGAAGAACTTATGACTTGGCCAGAAAAAAAATTCAATCAGAAGATTTTTCTTTTTTTCCCCCTTTAATCCCTGTATTATATTTAGCTAGTTATTATTGCTAAAAAGCTGTCACTGAGGCCACACATTGTTGCAGAAACAGCTAGCTAACATTAGAGTAGTATTGCGTCTGGTGTGTGTGTCCAGTTCGGATGGTTGTGTTTGGTCCCAGTCTGTTCCAGCCGGCTGAACAGAGCCAAGGGGCCGGCTGAGGAATGTCCTGGTGACCCTACACACAGGAGACACAAACAGAAGCCAAAAGGGCCACAGGGGGGTGGGGATGGGACAACTGGGTCTGTGTGTGTGTGTGTGTGTGTGTGTGTGTGTGTGTGTGTGTGTGTGTGTGTGTGTGTGTGTGTGTCCATGCATAACAGTGTGAATTTGTGAGAGAGAGAAAGTGCCTGTTTGTGTGTGCATGCATATGTTTGCCCATGCATACCAGTTTGTAAGAAATGGGTAGTGTGTGTGTGTGTGTGTGTGTGTGTGTGTGTGTGTGTGTGTGTGTGTGTGTGTGTGTGTGTGTGTGTGTGTGTGTGTGTGTGTGTGTGTGTTTGTGTGTGTGTCAGCGGGGGTCAGCACTTGCACCCTGTGGCCATTGTCTCCCTCTCTGACCGATATAAAAGCATCATAACCCTTTGAGCTCAGACATATTTAGAAAGCAGATAAAAGCACTTTTTACAAACTAGATACACGTCAGACACAAAGCTCGGGGTCAAGCGCAACAAATTAACAACCCTCTTACTGAGGTGGGGTGATGGGCTGTAGGGTGGGGGGGGGGGGGACTGGGCAACGCTAAACCACTCCTGGAGTCCAGAGCCAAATGCCTCCACATTCCCAGAGTGGGGATGGGCTCTTTCCTTTGCATTCATGTGTAATTGGTGTTAGGGGCAGAGTCTGAGATAAATACTGACTTATGTTTTGTGTTTGTATTATGTGCTCTTCATAGAAGACTTGTTTGGAATTCCTTCATTTGAACAAAAGTCAAGACAGCTATTGATGTCTATGGACAATTATGAAAGGCAAGAATTTCAGTCATTTGTCACACAGTCAAGTCCTATCTCAGCAAGTGGAGATTTAACACATTTGTCTCATTGTTCTGTGTTTAGTAAATACAGTATTTAACATGTAATGAACTGAGACTTTTACTGAAACTGGCTAAGGCCACAGAGAAAAATCTGAAAAGGCTTATTGCTTTTGATTTGTGTGTGCTAAATGTGATTGAAACAAATTTCGGACTTATCTAGTAGTCCAAAAACAATTAGACATCACAAAAATACTAAATATTCTGTAATTACAACTCTTCTATTATAAGGATTTGCTCTGTTTATATCAGTGTAAAATGAATGACCATTGACCAAATAAGACACACATTACAGTATGGTTTTTGTTTTTTTACTCTTTTCAAACATTTCAACAATTAAACTAAAAAAAATAAGATTTACTGATAATGAAGTAATGATTAGTAGCAGTGATTTTTTACATATTTTTCAATACCCTCTAACATTCAGTATTACAGCCATCATCTGCCCAGATGTTCTGTCACCTCCTACTCTTGGATCACTCGTGTCCTTTTTCTTTTAATAGAGCCAAACACACAATTCAGTTGTTCGCAAAGACACATTTTTGTTCTGTTGCCAGACAACTGCATCATTATGAAATATCAACCAAGAGTCATAAACTGTACCTTGTAAGCAAGGATATGGAGTAAGAAATGTTGCATTTCATATAAGTACCTCATACTGAACTGTTACTACAACAGGAGGATATTTTTGTGTTTATTCACTTTTAGATTTTCCGATCCTAAACCTTCTTAATTGTGTCAAAACCTAGCTCTGTGTGGATGGAATGAGAAAAAGATACATTTTCAAATGTGACTAACAAAATGACAGCATTTTAAAATGACTATGAGTATCTATATGTTTTAATCAGAAGATGGGTAGTTCACTGTCCGGCTTCTCCAGTCTGCATGTCTGGAAGTGATCATTCATTTCATTGTGTGAGGTAAGCATGAATAACTTCATTTGGGAGCATATGTATGCCGGATGTCCATTAATATAACATGATATTCAACAGTCTTGCATTGGGCTCAGCTAACTTGTAAATTACACGATTACATGATACTCATTTTTAACCTGTGTTTGTGTTTGGTATTTTTCTATTGATGTTTACATTCTTGTATTGTTATATTGTGTATTTGTAATTATATTGTGTATTTATATTCACATTCTAATCTAGCTATCTAGCTAGCTATCTATGATAACACACAATGGCCTATGGGAGTTTACAATTAGCCTGCACTTCTTTGGACTGTAAGAATGAATTGGAGCTCCATACTGAAAGATCCCAACTTTATATAAAAAAATCAATTCAATTAATTTGAACATATACAGTTTGCACATTACTACAGAAGTTTTTTCACAGGCCTATAAAATTCAAAACATCACCTCAAACTAGCAAATCAGATTGAACAGATCTGATGATGATCTGGTCACAGAACTATGCATATTCTCTGCACTGAAACTATTCAGTCTTCCAGTGATAGCAGCTTCTTGTGAACTGCAGAATGTGTAGTTGGTGTGTAGTGATGAGCGTCTGGACAGCAGCAGTGTGTCGGTGGTGATCTTGGGAAAGCGTGCTCTCTGTGCAGTCAGCGTGTTGATTTGGAGCTAACAATGTTGGTACTGTTGGACTCAACTCCCAGCAGGGGCTCTCTCACACACACACACACACACACACACACACACTGTGTGTGTGTGTGTGTGTGTGGGGATGGGTTCCCACTGGGGACTGAGTCAGTTTGTGTGACCCTGCCACACAGGCCCTTAGATAATACAGCCAGCTGATGAGGTTACCCAAACGGCAGTGGAGGCCCAGCATGTTGCTAATGATGAGAGAAGTGTGGGGGGGGGGGGGGGGCACAGATTGGGGCAGAGGAGGGTGACTCTGTTTGGTCAGAGATATGACTGTGCGTGTGTGTGTGTGTGTGTTTAGGGGGGACACCTGCCCCACATTAGGCGAGAGAGGCTCTGACCTTAGCTGCTATAATATCAGTGCAAGCTCTGATCCCAAGATCAGGCCTTCTTGGTGTTTCCGAGGGGTGAGGGAGTGAGAGGAGATGAGAAGGGGGGAGTCAGTCTTTCATTGTATGACCGCTGTCCCCTGCCCTGCCTCCACCAGTGCCACAGCCCGCTGAGGGGTGAGTAATGTGAGTAATGGAGAGTAATAGGGTCCAGATAGTGAGTGTGACCATAACCCTATTGTATCCTGTGTCAGCGAGGTCAGAGGTCGCCCACTGTGCATACTGGTCCCGGCCCCGCCCGACCCATTTGGGCCATAAATGAGTTTACCCAACACTAATTACTGAGGCCTGCCAATGGGCCACACTGCCTATAACGGGTCTGACAGCTGCTTCTATGCCTCACTTAGATATCCTCACACCCCCCCAATATCCCCAGCCCTGTCCTGTCCTGCCACCCCTTTAACCCCCATGCACACACACTCACACACACATCACCACATGTGTGTGCTGATGCCAAGAGCATCCCTTACAGTGTGGCTCACTGTGTTACATATCAGTCCTCGTAGAAATCTCATTTGGAGCCTTAATCAATCAATTCCATCAGTTTATTTTCTATATATATTTTATTATTGCTTTAAGATGTACAAAATACTCTGTAATAACAATAACAATGTGCTGATATTATCGCAGATCCTTCTTCTCCCTCATGTAAAAGTCCAGATTCTCTAAATGTGTAAATGTTACTAATTTCAAAAGTTGAACAGCTGGAGTCAAGATGTCTCCTACATCATTGAAATGTCTATTATTGTTCACTGGAGGCTTCAACTTCCACATCACAAGTGTGCCAGGATTGGCTCCAAACTAGTTCACATACATCTTAAACTGAAATTCAAGGTGAGCACAAAGAAACTTCTCTCCTTTAGTAAATGAATGTAAAAAACAAACATTTAATAGAAAATGTTCACATAATCTTGCATTTAACCTTTACTCTAGAAGGTATTTCTAGAGGTACAATATACCTGAAGAAGGTCTGTGAAGCAAAACATATATATATATATATTAAAGTATGTTTATTGAGCCAGTGAAGACAGTGTCCCTTCCTCTTTTTAGTACGTAACTACTTCACCAACACACCTGTGACACAGACTGTGTGACTCTATAAGGTACTTAACAACCTTTCCAAAGGATAGGTTTGGTTTAAGAAGTTATGGGACAAAAGCAGTTGTGGCTTTTGCTTTTCTTGCATGTATATTCATACAGGCCCTGGTGGTCTAGGCAGGGTGCTGACCAATAACTGCATCATTGGTTTGTCGATAGTCTAACAAAAAGATGTAATGGTTTGATGCAGTATTCTCTTCAGACCTGAGTAATGTCAACAGATCTTCCTTTCAGACTTGTTGACATTAACAATCAGGACACCTTGGTGGACTCTGCGTTGATTGTGCTGATCATTAACTGCAACATCCAGGTTTGTGTCCAGACAGGGATTGTATAATAATGCTTATAATAGTGAAAACATTATTTCAAAGACAAGTTACAAAGTGGTAGACAAAATAATCAGACATGGTCTACTCACTAGCTGCTCTGGAGTTTGGATCGTATCAGACACTGTTCCTCAGCAGACAGATGTTGCCCAGTTGTTATGGAACTGTTTCTGTAGGTTGCAAATGACTAGCAATGTTATTGTTAATAATGTTATAATACAATTATTTTCCTATCTAATTGTCTGTGCTTAGGCAACATTTGTGTGTATTATTGCTGAAACAGTTTATGATTTAGTTGGAAGTGATGACAAATGTGATAATTGATTAAAGATCTCCTTTAAATTGAATATTAGCCTGTGAGTGTTGTCCATGCTGGAATAACACTCATGTTTCCTGTGTCCCTGCCCTCTGAGTGCATTTTCAAATATTTCCCCACACTGCAAAGGTAAGCAAATGTAGAGTATCACAGCCTCCTTGTCTTTTGGCATTTTATAAGACAGAGGACATATTGGACATCATCAAACTGTATTTTATTCTTCATTTAAATCTGTATTTTTAGATTGAAGTTATAATTTTTCTCTATGCGACTGTCTCTGGGTCTCCATCAACTCCGTCAGTAGTATTCTCATCCAGCATTTGTCACTTACTATCAGTGTGTGTGTGTAAAAGACTAGCCCTCCCCCCTGTCCGTCAACCCTATAGGAGGTCACTAAGCCCTGAGACTCAGGTCCAGCCCAACAGAAGCCCCCCTACCTCCAGCACCCTTGGTCACCACCCCACCCTCTACATAGCTTCTAACACCCAAACACACCCTATCAGCCCTCTCCCACAGCGCTCCTCCCCTCTCCTTTCACTGCTCCTCCACCTCTCCACATGCATGGCATTCAGCGTGCATACCTAGCCTGCTAATTCCAACCTGCCACTCCAATCAAAGGATCATGAGTGTTGTAGTTCTCTTCTCTTTTCTTCTGCTGGGAAACAATGTGTGATGGATAGAGGCAGGGATGTGTGTGTGTGTGTGTGTGTGTGTGTGTGTGTGTGTGTGCTGCTATATGACAGTAAGGAGAATCCTTATTTTAATCATAATTTTGTCTTGATAAATAGATATATATGTGTATTCCTGTGTGTGTGCTCTCTCCACAATTACTGATAGACATGTGTGGTGCACTCTTATTCCTGCACTCTCATGTGAACATGTGATAATAACAGTTGCCTAATATTGGCAGAGCTGCCTCTATTATGATGACATTGTCTTGATTTTCTGGTCATTATTAAAAACACAAAATCTTAGTGATTCTTTATAGTATTGTGGTTTATATATTAAGTTTCTACTTCAACATTACTAAGAATTTTTTTTAATTGTCTGTCATTTTTCAGTTTTATTTAGATTGTTATTAATGTGCCATGTATACTGTGAGAATACTATAGTAAGTCCATGACAATTAAAAATATTTACTATGAGAAACAATTGTCAGCGCTGCTTGTATTCAGGGTCCTGCCAGTGTGTAGAACACACCAAGAGCTGATCACAGGCTTTATGTAATAACACATTTAGGTGGCAGGAAATTAGGCTGTGTGGCAGTTGAGACTGAGTGCAACACCTTTTTCTGATCCTCTATGTATATATAAAGCTATTCTACTGTTTTGCTTGTATGAACACAGTGTGAGTCTGTGTGCCATGCAGGCTTCTGATCAATCTTACAGTTTGTTAAAATGGGTCTGAGATTGATCCATGTGTCACCCTTTTCTGTTAGTAAATTCAGATAATAACAATGAGGTGCAGATGATCATATTTATCGTCATTAACATCCTGGATCGATAGATTTAAATGTTTTTGTGAGACATTGGATTGTCTGTCTGTAACTGCTACTCTCTGTCTCTGTGTGTGCAGCTCTTTTGTGACGGGCACTGCTTGCTGTGAGAACTTCTCCCCCCTTCGCATCTGGGATGTTGAACGGTAAGTCATGAAACAGCCTGAACATCATCCAACAAAATTCCAATCCTTGTTAACCATTATAACAGCAATGCACACTATTATCCACCTATTCAGCTGCTGCATTTATCAAGGACCCTGTCACACAGGATAAAAACGGGAGATTGACCACCACTCTTTTACTTATTGATGACTTTAAATAGCTGTCAGAAATGTTGTCCTTCTGCCATTAAATGCAATCTTGCAGAAGAATCTTAATAATCTAAAGCTTATTAAAGACTAAAGCATACTATTGAATTCTGGTGATGGCATCTTGTAATGGCATGAAACAGATCATTGCTCTGGATGTGAATAAAAAATATGGTTCAGTAGGAGATTTTGTACATATGTTTGCAAACAGGAGCAGCACCAGAGCAGTTTAGACAAAACATACAATGAAAACTGCATCAATAAATATGATTTCTGAATCTAATCAAATCTAATTGAGTTGATCACTGGCTCCACTTGAAATAATGATACCATTCTAACATTTAACTAAAGCACTAGGTCACGTACACAAGGATATTGAGGGTGTGTAATCTTCTAAAAGACTGTGTAAAGTGAGTTCAGACATTTTCTTCTAAACACATTGAATAGGCTTCACAAACTGTGTTTCAAGATTTCTGTGTTCAGGATTTAGTGGGAGGGTCTGAAAATCATTAGCATAACCCCGCCCTGCTGCCGTAGAGGTATAAATACATTCAGCACACACTACTACTACAGTCTACAGTTAGCCAGTTAGCTGAATTAGCCCCCGAGCTAGCAGCTGAATTAGCCGCCGAGCGAGCAGCTGAGTTAGCAGCAGAAAGCTCTCAGACGTAGCGTCCATGTTTCTGGTAGAGGTGGTGACTTTGATTGACAGGTGACACTTGGTAGGGGGCGGGGTTTCAGTGAACTTGGTGGGCACTCCCACAGTGTTTGGGAGCAGAGAAAGAGGCTGATTTTTACACAACTTTGAAGCCTAATTTCATATATTTGGTGATTTTTTTAATCATTCAAATTTGGCGGGGTGGTTAACAACACACTTTTCTGTGGTATGTCAAACTCAGAACACATATTTATTCTTACTTTACACAGACTTTAGCTGCACCAATCACAATGGTGCACAGACGAGAGAAACTCTTTACACTCTGAGTGCTGCTGCAGCTCTTAATGCAGACACTGCATCAGATAAACCCTTCCTGAAACAAAATGGTCAGATATAGAGGTAGCTGCACTGCTGCGCAACATCAGGGTATGAAGCTTACTCCTTGATACTTGATAAGCATCTACAGTATTTTTATATTGACACATGCAATCCAAACAGTAGCTAAGTATTTGGACAGTTACACATTTTGTTATTCAGGCTCTGTGCTTCAGCAGATTGTAATGAAATAAAATAATTGATACTACTATATTAAAGTTCCATGTTTCTGCTTTAATTTGAGTAAGTTTACACCATTGTAGAAATAACTGTGTGGGAGATATAGGACCCAAAGTTGATGGCAATGGGACAGATTCACATGAAGTCAAACAAAATGATCATATTTAATATTTAGTGTAAAATCTTATGCAGTGAATGACTGGCTGAAGTCTTGGAGCTATATTAGACATAGGCAGACATTTTCTATCTTGCTGTTCTTTCTTTCTCCACACTGTCCACACTTTTGATAGTGGTTGATTTTTGATAGAGGTAGATTTTTGTTTCATCAGTCCATAGAACTATGTTCCATAACTCTGCAGTCTTAGCTGCAGTGTGTTTTGAGGTTTACCAGAGGGCTTGAATCCTCTAAGGTTCTGCTCATCAAGTGTTCTCTTGATCGTTCACAAAGAAACATGCTTACATCTTGGAGAGAATTCTTGAATTGCTGTGCAGTCATCGTAACACTAACATGCTTTTCTGCTCATCAAGAGTTGTGCTCCTTCTCCACCTGCTCGTTTCATCATTTCTATTTTTCCTGTGCTCACCCGCATTTTTTTAGAATGGACCCAACTGTTGACTTTGGCAAACCAGCTACCTTTTTTCCCCCACAGTGGCCCTAATCCTCTTCCGTAGATATCTCTGATCGAGTTTTGCTTCTTTTTTTTTTAGGTTGATTATTATCTTTTTTGTGTGTGGTCACCTCTTTACTCTTCATATTACTCCACCTCGTTCTAAATTGTAACTTCAGCTTGGAGTGAGATTTTTCTGGAGGGGGTTACATGGAGGCAGGAGTTTATTGGGTAGCAAACCTATACTCCAGATAAACCACATAGTTTACTATTCTTCTATGAAGTATGCTCCTGACCAAGCTCCCATCATTTGACAATCATATAATCTTGTATTTCTTGGATTAAGTCCCGAAACAGCCGCCTGCACTAGTATAGGTTAGTTCATTGAGGATATCCTGAGAACCATGAATGCACCAAGAACAGTAGAATTGGGTAGATCAGAGGATGACATGATTATTAGAAGAATGGCTATTTCATATGTGAAATGTTTTTCATCCCATCCAACCCTGCTCTACCTGAGAAACAACCTGGTCAGCTCAGAGTTGCACTGATTGGAGCCAGTTGGGGGAAGCAGGGTCTTTTATTGAGAGATTGATTTGAGAGACATTAGAGTTTTTTTTGAAACCCTGTAAAATATTAACCAAAAATGTAAAATGTAAAATGTAAAAACCTATTATTGGAAGTCACACGTTTCAGAGTCACACAGACACAGAACAAGTGTCTGACTGCTTTCCACAAGAGAGAAATACAGGCAGTAGTCCCATATAAAGAAACTACACTGTGTCTCCCTCCCCTCCCCCCTCTCTATGATGGTCCACTTTTCACTCCACTTACTAGTGTGACTGTTCACAACTATAAAGAACTATAAACACTGCGTGGTCAGACATCACATTGTACGAATGAGGTCTGATCAACCACAAACTGACCTAATCCATCATCTTCCCTCTCCTGCCTTACTCACTGATTTCAACCAAATTCAGCCTCAATGAAAGTAGAAGCTATCATCATTAACATGTACATGTTCATGTTGTGTCTCTCTACATGTGCTTTAATACATTCTATGTTCTGTGTTTTCAAACATAGTTGGTTTAGAGTTTTGATTCTAGTTCTGCTGCATTATGGGTAACTTCCAGTTGTCTTCCTGTTGACAGTGCAACTTTTGCACCACTGGCTTTACACATATTTTTGGAAATTATGGACAACAGTCCTCATTTAAATAAAAGAATACATAATGTTTGAGTTAAATATATTTATTTATTGTCATTGCATATAAAAACATAACAAAATTTAGTTTGCAGCACCAAAAAATCAGCATAGAAGGGCCATAAATATAGGTTAAAGTAATGAATAATGCACAGATAAGTGACACAATAATAAATAAATAACACAAATAAAAGTAATAGGGATAATAATAATGTTCAGTTAAAGCATGTTGTTGACAACAGGAGGGTTAAACATATGACACACATTGTGGTTAAAGGCTATAGGAATAAGAATCTCATCTCGTATACCGATTTGAACAAAATGTTCATGTTTTGGTGATGTGAATGTTTTCATGTAAAACAAAGCAGCAGTGTCACAGTATGTGGCCCTTACTGATATAAAAGCAAATGCAATGCAGGTTTGAAAACAGCCTGCACTCTGGAACTTGTCTTGAAAATGAGGGTGTCTGAAAATTCCTGTGTTTGAAAGGCGAGGCTTAAACCTGATCCATTCCTTACAAGGTTGCTGTAATTCCCAGCTTTACCTGGGCCAATTAAAACAGGCCGACACAACACAACACACAAAAAGCTGCTTCCTGCTGCCAAATGGCCTGGAAATCTGAGGCGGGGGGCGGGGGACAGACTGAGGAGAAGGGATGGGAGTTGGAAGTTGCAGGTGTTGAAGGAAATTGGTTTGGATTGGAACATAGTTACAAGGAGCACGTCTTTAGAGTCCAAGTGAGGTTATTTTCTCCCTGAAATGTATTTATCATGAAACGACATGATCACATCATCTTCAAAAACCATATTGAAATCTTATAAAATATCTTATCCTATCAATGCAATTCAATTCAAATTGAAAGAGAAACCCAAGTTGTATGCAAGGTTAAACAAATAATTAAATAGTATTTTTT
>NC_070591.1:31676544-31699044 GCF_027409825.1 Scomber japonicus | reverse complement strand
GAGGGGTGTGGCGATGACATCATCGAAACGCAGGTATGCGTCTTCACCATCCAAACGAACACTCAAGGGCTGCGTTTGCGAATGTTTTCACCCTGGGACCAAGTTTCAGAAAGCTTCGTTTCCAGGCAATATGTTTACAGTATTCGTTTGGACGATCGGCCAAAACGATGCAAAACATCTGCGTTTAAACCAAAAAGCGTCTCCGTGTGGATGGCCCCTAAATATCTTATATATTGATATATACTGACTTATATTATGAATATTATGAATTATGCAACAGGTTAAACAGCTAAATCAACTTCCAGACAAGAGATATTATTGGCTGCTGGAGGAGGTTTTACTAATCAGTAGCTACAGTTTGTGATTCCATAAATGCTACAACTCATTGAAGAAGACTCGTTTTAGAGTCTAAAAACAAATATTCTTAGTCATAGTTTACATTGATAATTCTAAAGTACTCATGGTGAAGAATCCCTTTCTTAATATGTCAATATTCACTCATTTGAAATGGATTCTCTTTGTGTTAATGCCTTACACACACACACACACACACACACACACACACACACACACAGTCTACCCTCAATTCCAATACCTTCAGTCACCTCTTCCTCCCACACACACCTGTCAGCCCACACACACACACCTTGCAGCAGCAGCTACCAGCATCAGTCTCAACCCTGTGCATTAGTACAACCGCATGTCCCTTTGATTCGACATCCATGTGAGCCAAGACATCGTAAACAAGACACTGTTACACCTGCAGCGCCAAACATCAGCTAGCAAAACAGCTGCTACCACAGTGAGATTACAGAAAAGAAAACCGCATGCTTCCAGGAAGCATTCCAGCACTCAATTCCTATCTTAGTGGAAAATAGTGGTGTGTCTGTGTGAGATGCTTACAGGTTGAAGAACAGACTGAAGAGACAATGCTTGTTGCCTTCACTGGCTAGACTACTGCAGGGATTAATCAGATACTCAAATGTAACTAATTAACTAACATTGATTGTGTTATATTCTCTCTCTGTATGCTGGTGTGTGCTGTTTATACTCATCCAAAGATTTTCTTTGAGTAAGAAACACCACTCTCTGTCATGGAAGAGTACTGTGTCTTTCCGTTGTTTGTTGAAAAAATACCAGTGTGACTTTGGCTCACTGGCTTTTATCAGAGCTTTTATCTTAAATGTCCTGATCAAGTTTATTTGGCCCTAATCCTGATCTGAGTCCATTCATGTTGGCTATGAGTTTGAGCTGCCCAGTACCCAAGGATAGCCAGTCCAGTGTGTAAATTGAGTGACTGCATTAATACAAAATAATTTAAGTTGTCTCTTCTTCAGATTAGCCAGAAGGTCTACAACAACAGACAGTTAATTATTTTGTCAAAGGGTTTTTTTCCAAGGGCCAATTGAGATAATCCAGAAATTGCTAATGCTTTGCACAAACTCATCTTTTAAAATACTATGTAGACTACCAATACAGACTGATGGTTTAATTCACAGAAAAGAATAAACATTTAAATTCACATCACTATATTGGTCCAAAAAATAACAATTGTATATTTTCCTCAATTAATAATTTCACTTTTTTTGTTGACACTTATGAGTACAAGTTGAAAAAGATGCATGGTAATACATAAAAATGATGGGATTCTCATAAAGCCCTGACTACCATTCAGCCTTTGTGGCTTTTATTGTAATTAAATGTAACACTTTCTCTTTTTTTGCATCTCAGTGGCACAAAGAGTTCTTATGATCAGTCATATAAAGAGGGATCATCAGAGCAGCACCCCGACTTTTCACATTGTCTTTGCTCATAGACATCAAAGAGAAAGGATTCCTGACCATCACTCCCAACTCCCAAGATGCCCCTCTGTTTCTTCAGAAAGGGAGCCCTGCTTTTTTTTACAATCAAATGGCCAGGCTAGGATTCCTGGCATTCCTGACACTGAAAAGAGTGGGGTTAAATGTCTGCGTCGGGGAGCACACTCTGTTATACAAATTGCAGCGTTATTGTCTTTGTAGCGCACACGTGTGTGTGACATTTTGAAGGTGGTCATTGTTGATGGGTCCCAGCAGCCAGGACCCTTCTCTCCACTGTCTGCCAGGAAAGCTCACATTCCTGCAGCACTGAGCTCAGAGGTGCAGGGTAAATTGGGTGGACATGCAGCAGGTTGCGTGGCTCCCCTCTGTTTGTTTTAGGGAGTCAAAACCTCAGCAGGGCTCCTTTTCTCTACCTGTCTGACAGCTTTTGACGAGAGGGCCTGTTTCCCAGTGCGTCCCCAGGCTCCTGTTTAGAGCTCAGACTTAACTTTACAAAAGCCTCCGACCACTTCTGTCACAAAAAACACACACACTGCTTTTCTTTAGCAGTCCCCACACTAAAGGATAATGCCCTCAGCTTCTTCTTTTTTTTTTCAATGTTCATTAATGATTCCTTTCAAAACATGTGTGTGTGTGTGGCCCCTAAAGCCAACATGACTCCTGCAGTGAGACCAGACAGGCTTAAATCAGGACTTAGACCCTATGTGTCACACAGCCAGTAGCCCCTTCATGACAATCACTAAGTCTGTGCCCCCCCAGGGCCACCGTCTACCCATCTCACAAAGTAGCTGCCATACTGCAGCTCCCACCGCTTCTTTCTCAAGCAGCAATTATTTATCTCAAAAACTGTTGATTCCCAGTTCAATCTTTGTCATTTTAATGAACAGATTTAAAGGTTGAATATTGCCAGGGTTATGGTGAGGAGTAGTTTGGGCCACCTAGCATTTCTATTATTACATTAATTAATTTAAAATGAAACAAGTCACACAATGTCTGTCCACAGAGACAGGTTGAGAAACATCATCAGGCAGGTTGTTCAGTTTATTCAGATGATGTGAACCACTATATTTGGACGTTGGCACACTTTAAATGTCACTAAATATCTCTAATTCTTTCCCACCTGGACTGATACAACTAGAGTACCTCCTCACCTGGAGCCTCTGTCTCTGATACCATACATGTCCACAAAGCTTCAACCTCCCAACGTTTTCCCACATCTGTCTGTTCACAACTCTGGTTCCCGCTGCAGTTTGCAACCAGTTGAAGACTCTTGTACTAGCCTGAAGAAAGGTAAAGGGAACTACTTCGTCCTACCAAGTCATGCTCTGGCCTACCTGCAGCCTGTTGCTCCCCTGCTTCTGCACAACTGGGCTGCTCGTCATTTCCTTGACCATGTGGTCTCTGCTCTGATGAACTCCTTACTGAAGTCACTGAGCATCTTCCACCACGCACTGAAAACCCCCCTAAACTTTTGAGCTAAATGCTTTCATTGTGAAAAACATTGTATCATGTCTAATTTCCTAGAACAGCCAAAAACACTTTTAATACATAGTACATGTACAACATTCAAATTCAAAAATTCAACATTACTTTATTTATCCCTGAAATTCAATTAGTCTGTTAGCTCTTCACTAACTTATTGAAGAATTAGACAGCCTGATGGCTGTAGGAACGAAGGATCTTTTAAATCTCTCCGTCCTGCAACAGAGAGAGGAACCGCTGTGTTTTTTTTGGTCCATAAAGGTGTTGTGTAGCAGATGATTTGGGTAATTCAAGATGGCCTGGAACATCTTCACACTGCATTCTCCACCACCTCCTCCAGTGTGTCCGACCTGGCTCCAATCACAGAGCCAGTTCTTTTGACTAGTTTGTCCAGCTGCCTTGCATCTTTGTGTCTGATGCTGCCTCCCCAGCAGACTGCAGCATAAAACAACACACTGATAAAACATCTGCAGCATCTTACTACAGATGTCAAAAGATCTGAGCTTGCTGAATAATAATAATAATAATAATAACAACTTTATTTTGTTATAGCGCCTTTCATGAAACCCAAGGTCGCTTCACAATAACAAGAAACACAGACAAAAACACACATTTAGACGGCAAAATCCTGCAGGAACAAGTGCCTTTTCAACATTGATTTAAAAGAGTCCAGTGTTGGTGCTTGGCGAATGTTAGGAGGGAGCGAGTTCCACAGTGTAGGAGCTACCACATTGAAGGCCCTACTCCCAAAGGTTTGCCTTCTGGTGTGGGGGATGGACAGGAGGCCCGAGTCGGCGGAGTGCAGGTCCCGTGAAGGGTGGTAAAGGCTGAAGAAAAAGAGGCCCCTCTGCCCCACCTAGATACTTATAACTTGGCACCACCTCGATGTCCACCACACAAGTATTCACTGGCTTCAACCTGTGGAAATCTATGATCATGTTAAATGCTAAATATATGTAATAATCATTTTAGCTTTATTCATGATTACATTAGGTTTCCAACCTACGCAGTTATTTGACTTTTTGGATTTCTTATCTGACTACAGTGATAGCAGTATTATTATTATTGATAGAAATGATATAAATATGAAAATAAGACTGATGTAATAACAGAATGATCCTTTAATGGAATGTCAGGGATGAAAGTTACTGGACCTTGAGCATAAGTTTGATCAACTGAGGTGACAGAGGAGACAACCAGCCAATCCATGTTGACCACAGTGTGGGTTGCAGTGGCAGAGTGGTGATGTTTGTTGATGCATGATTTACTAAAGGTCTGCGTGTATAAAAACGTGTGCAAACCTGACATCACCCGCAAAGACATGTGCAAGCTGATAATAATATGTGTTGTTTGTCATAATAAATGTAATACATTTTAACCCTAGTGTGTAAATCCAGGGAGGAGAAAATGTAAATATGTTATTTAGCACACTCATTGTGATTTACTAAACCTGAAGGAAATTTTGGTGACGTTAACTGCTTATATAAATAATACGTTTAAAGGACAGGTATTAACCTGCTGAGCACTGCGCTCAGATGACTTCTGTTACTGTGGAGACGAGGAGACAGAGACACAATGACAGAATACACAGAGAACAGATATTTTCTACCCGTGTTAATATTGTTGGAGTGGAATATTTTTGGTTTTACTAACAACATTGATTTTGTCACAATTAATCTCCCATATAACCTTTTTTTTCTAGTAATATGTTTTTGCTATAATTCAGTATATTCGTTAACCTCTTCCACTAGAACCTATAATTCCATGAGATCAGATTTTATTTTGTGCTTGCAGCTTTCTGCTCGTCCAAACTCACCATTAAGACACACAAAACCTCATTTAAATACTGCTGTCTGCACCTGCTGTCATTTACACAGTTATTCTTAATAGATCACCTGCAAAACCCAGGCTAGCTAAACAGGCTATCTGTTGCACTTCACGTGCAATTTAGAATCCTTTATTTGGGATCTTAGTAAATCAGGCCCTTAATGTCTATAGTACATACTAAAACAATTAGTATCTTGTCATTTTTGTCAATATCAGATGTCTCCATTGGTATTTAGTTTTCATGTGTCTTTACTCATAATGAATCTGATTTCTTGGCTTTTCCATTGTGTCTGAGATTTAGTTTGATAGCAGTTTGAGTGGTGTTCCAAGTCATTCATGCCTTTCCTTTCCTCTCCTTTCCTCTCCTCTCCTTTCCTCTCCTCTCCTCTCCTCTCCTCTCCTTCTCTCTCCTTTCCTTTCCTTTCCTTTCCTCTCCTCTCCTCTCCTCTCCTCTCCTCTCCTCTCCTCCTCTCTCCTCTCCTCTCCTCTCCTCTCCTCTCCTCTCCTCTCCTCTCCTCTCCTCCTCTCTCCTCTCCTCTCCTCCTCTCTCCTCTCCTCTCCTCTCCTCCTTCTTTCTTGTCTATCATTGATCTTTGAACCTCTCACATGTGGTGAAGTTTTGCAGTAGACCATGCTCAGTATCTGTTGCTCTAATGTTGATCTGCAGGCTGATCTCAGTGTCAGTCAACTTCTAATAAAATGTCCACTCTATACCCATAATACACTTTAAAAACACAAACATATTTCTTGTTCCATGTTCATTGTTTTTCGTAATGATTTAAACGTATACAATATCAACAGTTATACCTTGCAACAAGTGGTGTAATGGTATGTTTTCATTCCAAGCCATTCAGTCCCTTATGCCACTTTCTTCTGTCACTGAAAACAAGGAAATGTGCTGAACCATTTGTATCCCAATGAGCAGAATGCATCTATTGCTCAGACTGAGCTGGTTGTGATGTTCCTTAACACATACATCACTCAGACATCCAGGAATAATCCACAGCTCAGCACCAGTCACAAGACCTCCCAGAACATTTTATATTTCTCTACTTGTCCACAATTCAGATCCATACCAACAATCAATTGATCCAAGTATACCTCTTATATGTATATGTCTTATTCCTCTGTGTCATATTTGTCCAAAAACACATCAATGAGCCACACTGTTGCCCTGGGTGACATGTTCCTTCATCCCCATCAACACAGACATTGTACTTATTTTCAACCCAGTCACACACACACACATATATGCTTTCTTATTCTTATTCGTCTCTGTTGAACTGAAAGGTCACTCACCCATAACCCCAAAACCAAGATGCGTACTGGTACATAATGTGTAGGTGTGTACATCATAATCCACAGGCATCATATAAACTTACATTTCCACTGATGTAGGGACTGATGACATTGACCCATGTGTGATTTGTCCAGCTTACAGCCTGTGATGGTGTGCTAACCTGAGTACATCACTAACCCTTTGAGCACAGACTGTGTGCGATGGTTATGACTCATTCAGTCAGCTATGTTTTAGAGCCTTCCATGTGACACTTTCCAGTCAGGCATGCTGGAGGCCAGACTCAGGTATTTAACATTATGGACCCAGACAAGCAATAGAAAGGATGGTCAGATCAGAACATTGGGCCGCTGCTCACTAACAGATACAGTCATTTTGACAGATTATATGCTTATACCTCCATCCTATAATCACATGCGGCCCCATAAAAGCCAGTGACCTACCAATTTGAGGATCCCTGCTGTTTTGCACTGTGCACTGGTTCATCGCATGGTGCTATTACTGGCTTTAAGATCCCTGCACAGATGTCAGATCCATTTTATGGAAACTTGGCTCTTATTTTCTACTCACATTCAAGTGTTTGTGACAGTTTCTGACAGTTTATCTCACAAAGCCTAAGACTGTAATCATCTTGTTTGAAGGATTTTAGTGAGTAGGGTTATGAATTGAGGATCTCACTTTAGTTAGAGTGGTAGTACTGTGCTGTGGTAGAGACATCATTATTTAGTTATGAATGAACAGGCTCGTATCCTTTTTGGATTGAATGAGTTTCTTTTTGTGCAGCATGTGCTAAGCTCTCTGGTTTTAGTGGTAAGGGGAAAATGAGGGGTCACTACCCCACACAGACACAAACTCAGCCTCATCATGGACTCCCCATTGGCCAAGGATTAGTCATGAGACCCTGGCAATGAGAAAGCTCTCACCCAATAAGGTGCCCTGTGGAGTAAGCCCTGGTCCAATAAGAAGGCCCCCTGGGGTAAGGCTGGGAGATTACCAGCCCAAACCTGTGGATTGAGCCCCAGGGCGAGGGAGGGGGGCACAAGTCTAAGCATAGGGCTGCTCGGTCGCCAAGGCCAGCGGCCTCCTTTAAATGGTTGCTACGGGGCAGGTATCAAACGTGCAAGAGTCGCACACAGTCACGGTCATGGAGGGTATTAAATGGCAACAAAGAGACAGTTATTCTGCAATAATTCGCCCTGCTGAGTGCAGGTTATTCTCCAATAATCAAGAGGCGAAGAGCAAGCAGGACAGAGCTGTGATCACAAGAGCATGGTGCTGCATGGAGCTGGATTCTCTCTCTCTCTCTCTCTCTCTCTCTCTCTCTCTCACTCCCTCTCACTCACTCTCTCTCCCTCTCTCTCTCCCTCTCCTTCTCACTCACTCTCTCTCACTCTCTCTCTCTCTCTCCCTCCCTCTCTCTCTCTCTCCCTCTCTCTCACCCTCTCTCTCCCTCTCCCTCTCTCTCCCTCTCCCTCTCTCTCCCTCTCCCTCTCTCTCCCTCTCTCTCTCTCTCTGCCTCCCTCCCTCTCTTTCCTTCTCTCTCTCTTTCCCTCTCTCTCTCTCTCTCTCCCTCTCCCTCTCCCTCTCTCTCTCTCTCTCTCTCTCTCTCTCTCTCTCTCTCTCTCTCTCTCTCTCTCTCTCTCTCTCTCTCTCTCTCTCTCTCTCTCTCTCTCTGCCTCCCTCTCTCTCTGTCCCCCCCTCTCTCTCTCCCTCTCTCTCTCAATCTAATTCAATTCAATTCAGCTTTATTGGCATGACTGTCACAAAGACTATGTTGCCAAAGCATAAAGATACAATGAAACAAAACAATAAACATCAGAGTTATAAAGAATTACAAAGTACATCTATAGAATGAAAAACAGAAAATAAATAAATAGAAAAGGAGTGTGTGTGTGTGTGTGGTGTGTGTGTGTGTGTGTGTGTGTGTGTGTGTGTGTGTGTGTGTGTGTGTGTGTGTGTGTGTGTGTGTGTGTGTGTGTGTGTGTGTGTGTGTGTGTGTGTAAAATAATAAACAATAATAAGTGATCATGAGACATGAAAGAACCAATCCTCCTATATGGAAGTGATTTTCAATTTTTTCAATTTAACGTGTCAAACTTTCTGATCTTTTTAACTATTTCCCCGAAGTGAGAGTTTCTTAACGAAGAATATTTCTCACAGTAGAGGAGGAAGTGCATCTCTGTCTCTATCTCTCCTGTGGAGCAGTGAGCACAGATACGCTCCTCTCTGGGCAGCCATGTCTGTCTGTGTCTTCCTTTCTATTGCTAGTTGGTGATCACTGAGCCTGTATTTGGTCTGGATCCGTCTGTGCTTCGTGTCTCTGACAGAGAGGAGATATTCAGCCAATTTATATTCTCTGTTCAGAGTTAAATAACAATTTAGTCTATTTTGAGTTTTTGTTTCATTTTCCCAATGTTCTAAATATAGATCTTTTGATTGATTGATAATGCGTTTTATTGTGTTGTGTTGTTTTGGAGCTGTGCTGATGGGAGCCTGATTAGTTAGGTTCATCATCAGCTGAGTGAGGGGGGGCTGTTTTCAGGGTTCAGCTCTTGGGTTTTTAGAGTTTTAAATGGAAGTGTGTCTTTTGGACTTGTATTTAAAAGTGTCCAGAATGTCATTGCCCGTTTCTGTATGTTAAGCAGTAATGGGAAACGTTCTTGTTATTTGGGGTTTTCCTCTGAACATTTTGAATTCTTTGACAGAATTCAGTGTGGACGGCCTCTATTGGGTGTTTATCCCATGAGTGGACCCCAGACCTCACTTCCGTACAAAGCTATTGGCAAAATTACATTATCAAATATTTTTGTCCACACAGATCCCTCTGTAGTTATTAGGGTCTAATTTATTTCCATTTTTATAGATTGGGGTGATCAGCCCCTGGTTCCAGACGTCAGGGAAGCAGCCAGTGGTCAGAACCATGTTGAACAGTTTAACAACTGCAGTTTGTAATTCAGGGGTAATGTTCTTCAGCATTTCATTTTTAATACAATCTGTACCACAAGCTTTTTTTGATTTGAAGAGTTTTCAGTTTGTCTGTTAACTCTCTCTCTCTCTCTCCTTCTCTCTCTCTCTCACTCCCTCTCTCTTCCTCTCTCTCTCTCCCTCCCACCCCCCTCTCTCTCTCTCTCTGCCTCCCTCCCTCTCTCTCTCTCTCTCTCTCTCTCCCTCCCTCTCTCTCTCTCTCTCTCTCCTCCTTCTCTCTCTCTCTCTCTCTCTCTCGCACTCTCTCTGCCTCCCTCTCTCTCCCCCTCTCTCCACCTCCCTCTCTCTCTCTCTCTCTCTCTCTCTCTCTCTCTCTCTCTCTCTCTCTCTCTCTCTCATACACACTTTACTTCTCTCTCTCTCACTCACACATTCACTGTGTACACTAATCCAGACTGTGGAAACAAACAGGCACTTTGTCAGTCCAAGTAAAGTTTTGTTAAAGAAAATACAACCTTAACTTTTGGATTTTGGAAAAGAACATGACAAATGTTAATAATAGTCATGATAGTAAATGAGCTAATTATGTATGATATCTGACCATAGAAATGTAACTCAGCAGATATGATAGCATTTCTATATTCCAGTTGTATATAACATTGCCATTCACTGCTCAGGTCACCATGACTTCAGTATATCTTCAGGATGTCAAATAGTTCTTTGTTGACATCCAGTTAGGCTGAATATCATTGTGAGTCAACAATTACAATACAAGACAAACTGTAGATTATATATTAAATAGATACTGATTTATTTGTCTGAATATTGATTAATTCCTCATTAATCACATATTTAAATTTGTAAGTATTTTACTATTTTAAAGTCCATTTATTAATATAATGTTGTCATGTCTTGTTCTTTGATTCTCCACATGTCACATGTGATTAATTCACACATAGGCCCAGAGAGTTCTTTCATATTTTTGTCTTCCTCCATCTTTCTCCACCAGGCTGGAGTGTGTGTGCAGTCTGGGCTCAGAGTTTCGTCGGGGGGCTGGTGTATTGGACATGGTGTTTGAGTCGCCTGTCCAGCTCTTCACCTGTGGCTATGATACCTTCATTCGTCTGTGGGACCTCCGCCTCAGCCCACGGTAAACATCCACATCTGTCTCTTGTCAGGTTTGATTTCCTCAATGTTCAGAAACTCACATGACATTTTGTCAGTATGCAGCAATAAAAGCTGAAGGGATAACCCAGCACAGTGAGTGAAGGATCAAATAGTTAAATAGTGACACCTACAGTACATCACTCCTTTACTAATGATACCTCAGTCCACTGATGACACTGACACTGGTCCTTGGGGGGATTTACATCCTACAGTTCAAACGTATAAATGGCTATAGGCTGAATCCAGGATTCATAGACAGAATATGTCAACACTGTGACACTGATCATTTGTCACTTTGATCTTGACTAAATGGAGGAATTTCCTTCAATTTATACGATATTGATACGATTATATATTATTATTTCTCATATTTAAGGTTGAGCCAATGTGACATTTTCCAAACTGGTTTGATAGTAAGCTAAACCGGAATGATCCGGTAATAGCAGATCTGGTATGGAACGTAATGAAGGCCATGAAAGAGAGTGTGGCAGCACCACAGTCAGGACAACTGAGTGACACATCGTGTTTTTAGTTCTTTCAACAACCATTCTGCTTCACTTATCTTCTTGTGTTGAGGTGATGTGTGTGTGGCTACACACAGCATGACTATGTTATGCTAACCATACTAGCCATGCTAACTAGATGCTGGTAAAATGGTCCATCTCATCCCCTTGTATCTGTCCATTTTCAAAACACTGGTAGCTGTAAGTAGCCCAGCCAGGTTTATTCAGGTTATTGGTGAGATCTGCACCATGAACCCAGGTCAGCCTACCTCCAGCTGGATGGACAGCAGCAGCCATGTCAGTGTTGGAGCATCCTTTTGAGATATTTATGCATTTATGCACCTTCTCACATCACCCACACAATGGGCCTGATTTACTAAGATCCCAAATAAAGGTACTAAATAGCGTGCACAGTACAATAGATTGCGTGTTTAGTTTGCATGCTTTTTTGCAGGTGATCTACTAAGAATAACTGAGTAAATGAAATCAGGTGCAACAGGGTGCAGACAGCAGTATTTAAATGAGGGTTTTGTGTCTTAATGGAGAGTTTGGACGAGCAGAAAGCTGCAAGAACAAAATGAAATGTGATCAGGTTCTAGTGGAACGCATTTATTAATTCAGCTGTAGTAGATATTAGATAGAGCGATCAGTGCGCTTGCACAAACCCCTGAAACTAGACCCTCAAGCCGAAGCCTCCATACTGTGGAAAATGCAACATTTTGAGTCTTTACAATGCCTGTTGATGACGTTTATGTCGATAAATGTACAATATATTGTCCAAAACATCATAAAGTAACTATAAACAAACTGTAGTTTGTCAGTTCTTATTACGAAGTGTTATCAATGTTTATCGTTGCTATGGTGGTTGCTAAGGACTCAACCCGGTGAAGTGTCACCGAGTAAAGTGTTTGGAATAGTTTACCACTAACAATAAGGGAATGTGATACATATGCCATATTCAAAACACATCTGAAGAACTGGCTCAAGAGTAATCAATCCTGCACTCACTGTTGAGCTGTAATGCATGCTCGTACACGTGTGTGTGTGTGTGTGTGTGTGTGTGTGTGTGTGTGTGTGTGTGTGTGTGTGTGTGCGTGTGTGTGTGCGTGTGACCTGCAAGGGGACAACAGATGCAAATTATCAGTTGTGCTAACTCTAGTACATTTACATGTGTATTTATTGACACCGATGTCCATTAATGTGCAATGTCCCTTTTAATTAAGTAAGTAAGTAAAAGGACAGTACAGTTTGATGAAATGTAGGCTATGAGAGGGACAAGTGCAAAGATTAGAAATATGTGAAATGTAAATTTCTGCTTGATAACCACATCTTTATCCCATTTACACTACCAGTCAAAAGTTTTAGAATACCCCAATTTTTCCAGTTTTTTATTGAAATTCAAGCAGTTCAAGTCCAATGAATAGCTTGAAATGGCACAAAAGTAAGTGGTGAACTGCCAGAGGTTAAAAAAAAGGTAAGGTTACCCAAAACTGAAAATTATACAAAAACACTTAAAATGTAGTCACAGAGAATTTGCGAAGCAAGTCAAGGTGTCAGTGAGTACAGTCTCCTTCACCATCAAAAAGCATTCAGAAACTGGGGGAAACTCTGAAAGGAAGAGGTCTGGCAGACCCAAAGCCACATCACAGTCAGAAGACAAGTTTCTGAGAGTCAACAGCTTGCGTGGTAGGCGGCTCACAGGACAACAGCTTCAACCACAGCTTCATAGCGGTCGTAGTAAGCAAGTCTCAATTTCAACTGTGAAGAGAAGACGTGCAGGTTTGACAGGTCGAGTTGCAGCAAGAAAGCCATTGCTAAGACGTCAGAATAAGAAGAAGAGGCTTGCCTGGGCCATGAAACATCACCAATGGACATGACTACTGAAGACTGGAAGAAGGGGTTATGCACTGAAGAATCAAAATTTAAAATATTCTGTTCAATATTCTGTTCATCACGCAGTTGCCGTCGAGTAGGCGAAAGGATGGTTCCTCGGTGTATGACATTAACTGTCAAATATGGCGGAGGAAGCATGATGGTCTAGGCCTGTTTTTCTGGATCCAGGGTCGGTTATCACGGCATTCTGCAGCGCCATGAAGTACCCTCTGGTATGCACATAGTTGGTCAGGGGTTCATCCTACAGCAAAATAATGACCCAAAACATAAGTCCAAGCTATTCCAGAAAAAGACGAAAACATTTTTTTGATTAAAAAAAAATGGAAAAATTGGGGTGTTCCAGAACTTTTGACCGGTAGTATACATGGAAATGGTTAAAGATTAAAGGCCCGAGACTGGGTGATGACAGTCGGCCTGGAAAAGCAGCTGAGAATACCACCATACATCACCCAGTCTGACTGGAGACCCGACATCATCTTGGTCTCTGAGGGCACAAAGCAACTTATTCTGCTGGAGCTAACAGTGCCCTGGGAGGAGACTATGGAAGCTCAAGAAAGGAAGAGGGCAAAGTACCAAGAGCTCGTAGAAGATTGTCGTAAGAACAGGTGGAGGACCAGGTGCATGCCAGTGGAGGTGGGCAGCAGGAGAGTCGCCAGCCACACCCTGAGCAGGGCCTATGGAGAACTGGGGATAACTGGTCCCAAAAGAAGAAGAGCCATAAGCAACAACGTGGAGGCTGCAGAAAAAGCTCCCAGGTGGCTGTGGCTGAAGAGGGGGTAACAGTGGGGACAGCAGAATGCCACTGGGACACTGGGATCAGGCCGGGGTCTGATCAACCTCGGTCAGGTCGCCTGAACGAGGGTGTCTGTTGTAAGACCCGAAACACTCAATGACTCCAGGAAACAACACTGATGACGTGTTCCACTTAGTGTGTCAATAGATGCTTTCTGTGATTTGCACTGTGTGAATATAGTAGATGTAGGTATGAAATCTGTAGGTTCATATGAACTTGTAACCCTAGGGTTAGGGTTAGGGTTACCCGCTGCTCCTTTGCATTGAGAGGAGCCAGATGATGTGGTTCAGGCATCTAGTTAGGATGCCTCCCGGGCGCCTCCCTGGTGAGGTGGACAAAGTGGCTGGGGAGAGGGAAGTCTGGGCTTCCCTGCTTAGGCTGCTGCCCCGACGACCCGACCCCGGATATCTGGCAGAAGACGGATGGACGGACGGAGGACAGTACAGTTTGATGAAATGACAAGTGCAAATATTAAAAGTATGTTAAATGTAAATTTCTGCTTGAAAACCACATCTATATCCCATTTATATGGAAATAGTTAAATATTTGATCTACATGGACACACCCTGAGTGTGTGATTCGATATTATTTAATGAACTATTATTCATATTATATTCATATTAAATATTCTCTGCCACATTGTCTTTGACATATAAATTTAAACGAGCAACCTCACAGTTTACAGTCAGAGGCTATGAAACATCAGAGATGCTGTTTAGAGTATGATCGGCCGTCAGTCGACAGTTGAAATTGAATGCAGCCAACAAACAACTAAACAGTAGTCGAACGTGCCCACAACTCACTGCTCCTCCTCGCTATCAAAACCCTACAATAAAGAAACAGCTATATAATTAACACTAATGGCCTTGACATTAACCTACGGTATTGTTGATTTATTAAGAACAATTTCATGTTTTTGTGTTTGGAAATGTCATTCAAAGAAAAACTGGCACGGAAGACAATAACCAACATTTTGGCGGTGAATCTTCCGGTCTGTCACCGGAATTATAAAATTAAAATACATTAATTAAAACTAAAATAAAATATCACTAAACGTTGAGGTCATTGCATATACATGATATGTTTTAAGAAAAAGTAAAGATGTTGCTTTACTCCAGATACTATGACAGTGACCCCTTCACCCAGTGACACTTCACCGGGTTGAGTCCTTAGCAACCACCATAGCAACGATAAACACTGATAACATTTCGTAATAAGAACTGACAACCTGGACTTAGCGCTTCAAGATGGCGACATAGGTAGAAAGCTCTCCCGATCAATTTAATAGAAAAACCCACCAAACTACGAATATTGCTATCACAAGAAACTAATATGACTTAGAATGAGTGGGACAAGATGCAAAAAAAAGACACGGGGAAATAAAAATCAGGAAAACAAAATGCAAGACGAAGAGAAGGGGAAAGAAACAACGAACAACAACACAGCTAACGTTAGCATGGAGGAATCCGGCAGTGAAGAGGAGAGCCTCACAACGACCAAAGCCATTCAAAACTTGAGCAAAGACATTCAAAACATGTATAGAGAATTCAAGCGAGATCTAATGGACTTCAAAGACGACATCAAGCAGGAGTTTAATAACTTCAGAGCGGAGACAAATCAAAAGATAAAGAGTGTTGCCAGCGATGTCTGCAACCACGGTATAAGGCTAACTGAAGCGGAGCAACAAGTGGAAGAAACGGAGACTGCTAACACTGAGCTGAGGGATGCTTTGTTCGATTCACTGAAACAGCAAAAACTGCTTCAAGACAAAGTAACGGACCTGGAAGGAAGATCACGCAAGGAGGGCACTGAAGGAAGCTCGATGCTAACATTTATTGATAACTTTCTGAAGACGGAGCTAGCGCTGGATAGCACAGCTGATTTACAAATCCAACGAGCCCACCGGTCTATTGGCCCAAAGCCTCAGGATGAAGCAGTTTCCAGGTCTGTCCTAGTCAACTTTCAGAGGTATGACACCAAGGACAAAATACTGAAGACAGCTTGGTCAAAGAAAATCACTTGTGTCGGGAAACCAGTCACATTTGCCCACGATTTCCTCACAGAAATTAACAACAGACTCCGGGAGTACAGGGATATAAAGAAGATACTTAAAGAAAAGCAGATTGGTTTTCAGACTCCCTACCCCGCCTGGATGAAAATCCACTGGGATAACGGACCGCGCCTCTACAACAACGCAGTACAAGTATGCAAGGACATGAGAAAGAGAGGCTTTCAGCTTGATCTGCCGCAAAAAACTATCACCAACTGGGAGTCCAAGGGCTCACCCAGGGCGCATGCTGGAGCAGAAAGGACGGAGATCGATCCACACGCATCCAGGAGAGGCTCAGAGATTTTCATCGGCAATAACGTAAACACCACATTAGAGCTCACGTGGCCTGTTATTATTATATATTATCAATATTATCAACAATTTTAATACACAACTCTGTTAATTTTGAATTAATTAGGGAGATTGGAGATAGTGAAGGCAGATATATATTGGTGCAAAGTAAAATAGAAAATCACCTGACCACACTCATTTCAGTTTACTTACCCCCACTAAGTGATCAAAACATTATAAAAAAGCTCCTTGAATCACAAGGCACACTAATCTGTGCAGGAGACTTTAACACATTAATGAAAATGCAATGCAAATTAGACACGTCTAACAGTAAGAGAAATATAACTTCTCAAACTAAAGTGCTGAAGAAAGGGCTGGACGAAGTGGGTTTACTTGATATTTGGAGGGATCTTCACCCGTTAGACAAAAGCTGCACCTTCTGCTCTGCTCCCCATGCAGTACATTCAGGGATAGACTATTTTTTTATTTTTCAAAATGATAGACATAGAATTCTGAATTGCGAAATCGGAACTAGAGATATTTCAGATCACTCGCCACTATATCTGAAATTATATCTAGACAGTAAACCGAAGAAAAACTACTAGGAGACTGAATACAAGTCTGCTTAATGACAAATCAGTCATAAAAGATGTGAAATCTGAAATTAAGACCTTTCTTGACCATAATGACAATGGAGAAGTGAACCCAAATATATTATTGGATACTTTAAAGGCAGTTGTCAGGGGTAAATTGATATCCCTCAGTACGGCAATCAAGAAGGCAAAATAAACTAAAACAGCTTGAGGACAGTTTAAAAGAACTGGAAAAGCAACACTGCAGAAACCAAGACCCCCAAACCCTGTTAAAAATTAAGGAAATTAAAAATCAGATGTCAGACATCTATAAAGAGGAACTTGAGAAAAAACACACATTTTTAAAACAGTCATACTACGAAGTGGGCCCTAAGGCTACAAAATTACTAGCAAAGAAAATACGCAAAAAGCAAATGTCCCAATCAATATACAAAATATCGGACTGTAAAACAGGACAAATATACCATAATTTAGAGGAAATCGATGCTGCTTTTCAATCATATTATAAGAACCTATATTCGCAGCCAGTGCTAGAAACTAAAGAAAATATAATAACCTAGACTCCTTAGATCTACCTACAATCACAGATCATCAAAATAAATGTTTGACATCACAGATTACAGAAAAAGAACTGGAAACAGCACTTAAAAATAATAGACACCAGGAAGCGATGGACTACCAGCTGAATGGTACAAAATATTTAGAGAACAGCTGAATCCAATACTTCTTAACTCTTTTAATTGGACATTAAAAGACAAGTCATCTCCACCTTCATGGAGTGAGGCGATCATTTCTTTTCTCCCCAAGGAAGGAAAGAATAAATTATTAAATAGTTCATCTAGGCCGATCTCAGTTCTAAACCAAGACTATAAACTATATGCATCAATAATGGCCCGAAGATTAGACTCATTTATGCCAGAATTAATTGATAGTGACCAAACTGGGTTTATCAGGGGGCGTCAAGCACATGATAATATCAGACACTCTCTTCATATAATACAGAACATTAGGAAAAATAAAATAAGTGCAGTGCTGGCAAGCCTAGATGCGGAGAAAGCTTTTGATTGTGTTAGTTGGGAATATTTATTTTTAGTTTTGAAAAGATTTGGTTTCAATGAAAAAGCTATTAACAATTTTAAAACATTATATACTGCCCCTACAGCAAGAATTAGGATAAACGGAAGCCTCACTGATCGCATAAATCTGGAAAGATCCACACGTCAGGGATGCCCTTTATCGCCAGCCGTTTTTGCGCTGTACTTGGAACCTTTGGCACAGGCAATAAGAGAAAACTGTAACATACAGGGAATTCTGATTGATAATACAGAACATAAAATAGCGATGTAAGCAGACGATGTCTTGCTTTACATTAATAACCCAGAAAAATGCCTTCCTATCATTTAAGATCTCCTTGATGTATTTGGCACATATTCGGGTTATAAACTCAACATACAGAAAACTCAAGTATTAACATTCAATTATATCCCCTCACCAGAGCTCAAACACAGAATACCAATTTATTGGTCTCAAAAAGTAACTAAATATCTGGGAATTTGGTTGACTTACTGTCCTAATGATTTGTAAAAAAAAAAAAACTACGAAACTGTAAACAGAAAAGATCTTAGTAACTGGACAGCCTTATTACTAAGCTTCAGTGCAATAATTGACCTTATAAAAATGTTTATTTTACCTAAACTATTATATCTATTTATGTCACTGCCTATTAAAATTCCATCTGGTGAATTTCATGAATGGGACAAGCAAATTTCACGTTTTATTTGGAGAGGGAAAAAACCAAGGATTAAATACAGTACATTGACTATTAATAAAGAAAGAGGTGGTATGTCTCTCCCTAATCTCAGGGATTATTACCATTCTGCCCAGTTAAAATATGTGGTTCTCTGGTGTGATAGTGGATATGAGGCAAAATGGAAGGACATGGAAAGAGAATGCAGGGGCACCCCTATACAAGCGATGATTGGTGATAACAAATTAATGATAACATTTCAAGAGCATTTGAGCCCATTTGTCTCTTTTACATTACACACCTGGTTTGGGGTTGTGAAGCAATTCAACTTGTGGAACCAAGTGAAAAAAATCAGATGGGTTGGACATGACACAGACTTTAAACTGAATGGTATGGACTCCAGGTTTAAGTACTGGACAAATATGGGTATTACTGCCTATTGTAATATAATGACAAAAAATACGCAACAAAGTTTTCAAGCACTGAAAGAAAAATATAACTTAGAAAATCAGGATTTTTTTAGATATTTACAAGTACGTCAATATTTTATGAAAGAAGTCCGGGAAAAGGAAACTGCAGAATCAAACGAAATAATAATAACGAAACCTGTAAATCTGTTATTTCAAGGCTTTTCCAAGGCATTGCAAAGAGCAGAGATAATACCACAACATACATCAAAGACAGATGGGAGAGAGAATTAAATGACAAAATAACCTGTGAACGATGGGATAATATGTGTGGTAATGCTATTTCCACTTCTTGTTCTATGTATTGGCGCAAATTCTGTTTTTTTGTGACACCTAAAATGAAAACATATTCAGTAACAATGGTTCACACATGCTGGAGGAAATGTGGAAATGACGAGGCAAACCACTATCACATCTTTTGGAGTTGCCCAGGACTACGGCCTTTTTGGGACGATGTTGTGAAAACCATACAACAGATACTGGGACAACAGATTCCTCTACCATTTACAACTCTTTTTTTAAGTGATTTACCTGACGGGATGGCAGAAAATGATAAATACCTTTTAAGAATAATGTCTGCAGCAGCAAAAAAAGCTATTAACCGTAAGTGGCTGCAGTCAGACCCACCCATTACCTCTAACTGGTTAGAGGTTATTAAATAAATTCACCAGATGGAGAGACTAACCTTCCTGCTCAGACTAAAAAGAGACCTGTACTACGCAAGATGGGAAAAATGGATGGCGTTCTTGACGAACGAGGAGGGTCATTCATGACCTCCCCCTCCTTTCTACTTTTGTTTTATTGTCTTGCTAATGCTCTGTTTGATGTGGTGTATAACCGCCAGATACTTCCCAAGGGACACATACTGTTTGAACTGAGTAGAACAAAAATGTTATTTGTTGATTGCCCTCAAGTGATCCAGTTGCCTGGCTATGTTATTTCTCATTTGAATGTACTGTGATATTGTCATGTTTGACTATTCCTGACATAAAAACTAATAAAAAATATAAGTATCAAATAAAAAGGTCTGACAACCTACAGTTTCTTTACAGTTACTATATGAGGCTTTGGACAATATATTGTACATTTATCGACAAAAATGTCATCAACAGGCATTGTAAAGACTCAAAATGTTGCATTGTTGTTGCAAAAAACGAATGAACACTGCGTATGCGCGACTCACATTGGCTGTTTGGTCGACTCAGATCGGGTAGCGACACTGTGCATGCGCGAACAACGGTTCGTGTATTAATACTTTCCCGGTTACATACAGATATACAAACTTGTGTTGAACTTCTATTGTTTCTATACTTTGTGCAGACTTGCATCCAACTGCTGACACGTCTTTGAAATACATCTATCCAACATATAACAGTAGTTTGTCCAAGTGGTTTACCGTAAGTAGCTGTCCAAGATGGCGGACGATGGCGGACGTTACTGCGCATGTCAGACTCAAATCGGGTAGCGACTCACATCGGGTAGCGACAGGGTCTAGTTTCAGGGGTTTGTGCAAGCGCACTGATCGCTCTATCTAATATCTACTACAGCTGAATTAATAAATGCATTGCATATAGATGACCTGTGTTAAGAAAAAGTAAAGATGTTGCTTTATTCCAGATATTAAAGCCAAAAGAGGAGACGCAAGTTACCGGCCATAACGATACCGGGTTGAGTCCTTAGCAACCCCCATAGGGGGTGGAGGGCTGGGGTTCTCTTCTGGGAGCCCATGACATCACTGGGAATGCCCCCTGATGTAAACGCTTGTTTCACAGCCTTATTATTATCATCATAGTGTGTATCTGAGCTGCAGATGCTGTAGACCATATATATATATATATATATATATATATATATATATGTGTATATATATATATATATATATATATATATATATATATATATATATATATATATATATATGTGTATATATATACGCTGTAGACAACTATGAGCAGAATATTGAGACATGAACGTTTATTTCTCTTTTTATTCCTCACAACAAGTTACGCCCGCTGAGGATGATGGGTAGGCTACTTCCACTAATGTCCAAAGCAGCAGAAACAAAACGTATTTCTCACAATCGAAAGTGAAATAATAAAAACTGATGGTCATAACATTCACCCAACATTTCGGTGAGTTATCCAGGACACTTATATATATTTTTAAAGTAATATATAATATTCGTGGATTACTGGATTTTAATCAATAGATTACATTTCAGGGCTATTTTAAGAACAGCCGTGAGAGTTGGTTGTTCAGGCGCACTGATCACTTGTGTCACTGCATGTATTTAGATTTGTATGATATCATACGAAAAATAGTGCACAACTTTTTGTACGATATCATACGAACAGAAGATGAGAACAGCCTGAACCTTTACTAAATCAGGCCCACTGTGTCATAAGTCACTGAGTGAAGATGTGATGGAGAAGTGTAGTAGTATTTCTGTTTAGAAACCCTACAAACTGCATGTAGTAGAAACAGCAGCAGCCTGGACAAGGACAGAAAATCACAAGTTTAATTCCTCCAACCATTCTGAAATCATGTAATGAAAAAGCAGTTCATGTACTGCAGACACTGAGCAGCTGACACTTAGAAGAGTCAGAGAGTAAATACATGTTAATGTGATAAGGGAAGATCTAGAAACACAAGATAAAAGGCATCATGTGTCAACAGTCTTCTTGTTAATTTATATAATCCATAAAGATAAATTGTATTTGTATACAAACTTTACACTTTGGATTTTGTCACCTCAACTCACTACCAGCCTCCCTTGGTTAGCTGCACTGTTTTAGTAGGAGACCATCATGGTCATGAAAGGAGAACCGTTTCAGAAATGAATATTTCTCACTACATCATATGCTGGTTGGTCAATCAGACACAAGCAGAATGAAACACTGAGTCATAACACTGTTAATTCATTGTCTATCATGTCTGTCATGCGTGTGACGGACTTTGAGGATTTTTTGGTCCTTCCATTGGTTTTTGACAATGTTCACATCTTGAACTTCACTATTTGCACGAGCCAAGACTAAAGACTTCTGATAATATTAAACCTGTTTGAATTTATCGGAACGTCAAGACAAGAAAAAGACTTGAGACAGTTCAGACTGAGTTTTATGACTCAACTCTAGGAACACTCATGATTTTTTGCAACACTGGAAATTTGTCTTAAACAGTGAAATCGTTGGAAAAGTCATTTTGTGTAAGACTGGTATTAGAAGTCTCATACTGTCAAATGCTGGTTCTGTCAGTTTGCATAAAATTGAACCAGACCAGATTAGCATAAGTGGAAACTGCAACTCTACTAATATCCTTTACTAATGAACCTGAATCCACAATGTATTCTGAGCCACCAGCTATCCTAGGTTAGCCTTGTTCAGACAGCTACATTTGATGCTACGATAAGATGGACAATAAAACCGTTAAGACTGATTACGAGACTAATGTCATTTTGTCTGTCACAGAATATGTCAGTGACAAGTCAGTCATATTCATATTTCAGCATATTCATACACAGTTTGTCTTTTGATCTTTTTTCTTGAAACCTTCACAGTTTCTTCTTGTCAGGATATACAAACTTCAGAAATAACATTTAGGCGCAGGTGTAAAATCATTCCATGCCTGCAGCACTCCCTGTTTTCT